>NW_020954737.1:2171280-2208314 GCF_900497805.2 Vombatus ursinus
ACATAGACATAGACATAGACATATTCCTGGGAGGGTTTGTTCCTCTGATGTCAAACATTGTAATAGAAAGAATGAGACTACATACATACATCTCACAAAAAATAGTTATTAAGGATTCTGGAACTATACACAACTATGACATTCAAAGTCTCTACCAGGTCTGAATTCAATAATTTATGAAAATCAAGTCTTCACTCTTGGGATTTGGTTCAGGTGTTATTGTTGTTATTGTTTGTCCTTCATTCCTGAAGAGGACCATGACATCAGGGAGGTGATGCCGTGACTTGCAAGTGAATTGGATTTAAGTGGGGGAGTAGGGCTGTGCAAAGTCACTAGCCTCACTTTCTCCTCCAGAGCCATCTGGGTCCAGTGGTGAGATATAGATCAGGACAACTAGAGATGGCCCAGGATGCAGTGGGAGACCTCGGCCTTTTTAAGCTGAGGTCTTCCCTAGGTCTCAGTTTGAGGCAGTTCAGTTGTCATTGAAGGGATAACCTACTACAAGAAGATAGGCAGAGAATTTTCAGGCCCATCTTTTCCACTTAGGGTACTCTTTTGAGAGTTGCTAGCTTTACCAGAGTAATTTTCTTTCTAGCAGCATAGTAAGAGGAAAAAGGAAGAAGGAGGGAATAAGCATTTATTAGGCACCTATTGTGTGCCAAGCACTGTGCTATGCACTTTACAAATGTCTCATTTCATCCTCACAACAACCCTGGGAGATTGGTGCTATTATTATTTAAAGTTGAGGAAACTGAGGCAGACAGGGCTTAAGTGACTTGCTCAGAGACACACAGCTAGTAAGTGTCTGAGGCAGAAATTGAACTCAGGTCTTCTTGACTCCAGGACTAACTTTCTGTCTATTGTATCACCTAGCTGCATGGAAGTAGTATTAGATAGACCAGACTCATGTCAGAGCTGAAAGACAATGGGAGATTTCTTTTCCATGTGAATACCCCTCCCTACAGGAAAGACAATTTCCAATATCTAATTCTCCTTCTACAATGGTGACCTAAATCTGGCAGGGTTATCAGTGCATTTAGTTCCTTCAAGCTATTCTTGAGAGACATGGTATCTAGACTACTTACTATTGTAGTAGCTTTTTTTTGACATTTTAAATTATTTTTCTTTTTTTATCAACAAAAATTTATCTTCTCTCCTTTCCACCTCCCCCTACTGAAAGTGAAAAAGAAAAAAGAAAAACAAAGCCCTCATAACAAGAACGTATAATCAAGCAAACAAATTCCCATATTGGCTATGTCTAAAAATATGTCTCCTGCATCTTGAATCCAACACTTTTCTGTTGGTCAATGGTAAGCATGGTTCATCATCAATCCTCCAGAATCATGGTTGGTCATTGCACTGATCAAAATTCTTAGGTCTTTCAAAATTGTTTCTCTTTACAATCTTGCTATTGTATAAATTGTTCTACTGGTTCTCCTCACTTCACTCTTTATCAGTTCATACAAGTCTTTCTAGGTTCCTCTGAATATGTCTCTTTTGCCATTTCTTAAAGCACAATACTATTCCATTACATCAATTACCATAATTTGTTCAGCCATTTCCCAATTGTTGGACATCCCTTTTGTTTCCAGGTCTTTTATGCTACAAAAGAGCTGCTATAGAACTTTTTTTAAACATATGAATCATTTTCCTCTTTCTTTGATTCTTTGGGCTATAGGCTTAGTCATGGTATTACTGGGTCAAAGGGTATACAGAGTTTAGTGACTTTGGGGGCACAGTTACAAATTACTTTACAAAATATCCTGACCAATTCATAGCTCCACCAAAAGTTCACAAATTCATTTTCTTGAAACCTTTCTGACATTTGCAATTTTCCCTTTTTTTGGTCATCTTTGCCAATGTGATTGGTATGAAGTAATTTAATTTGCATTTTTCAAATTATTAGTGATCTGAGGCATTTTTTAATATGGCTGATGATAGTTTGGATTTCTTCCTTTGAGAACTGGTGTTTATATCTTTTGGCCTTTGTCATTTGGGGAATGGCTCTTATTTTTCTAAACTTGAATCAATTCCTTATGTACCTTGGAAATGAGACCTTTGTAAGAGAAACTTACTTCAAAGTTTTACTTTTCTCCTAAGTTATCTGCTTCCTTTCTAATTTTTAGCTGTATTGGTTTTGTTTGCATGGCTGCTTTCTCCCTGTGTACACTCTAGTTTGTGAACCTCCATCATGTAAAGTATAATTTTATCTAGGTTAGCCAGTCCTACCTCCTACAAAATAGATTTCTCTTGGTTGACAGTGCTGTAGCTAGGGACTGAAGCTGTGATAATGTGAGGCAGATCTCTTTCTTTTACATAGAGCATCCTAAAGGAACTATTTCTTCATGTATCCTTCGTAGTTTTCCTTTGATCACATAGTAGAAATTATAGAACTACTTCCTCCTCCCCCCAGTCCCCAAATTTAACTGCTGCTCCACAGTATAGGATTGGTTATAAGTTTTGAGTGGTAGAAAGCAGGAAAACAAATACAAGGAACTGTCCTAGGTCCTGCCATTGTTGGTTATCAAGTTCTTGAGGTTGCCTGAGACAGTGTGCTCTGCTTCAGAATCCCAATACTGAGGAATAGTTTTAATTACCATTAAAAATTGTCATTGGGGTCTTAATATAAGAAGATATATTAAGACAGTGAGAAGAGAATTGACTCTAGAGTCAGAGGTGGTTGTTTTTGTTGTTCAGTTGTGTCCAACTCTTCATGACCCCATTTGGGGTTTTCTTGGCAAAGATACTGGAAAGGTTGTCCATTTCCTTCTCCAGCTCATTTTATGGATAAGAAACTGAGGCAAACAAAGTTAAATGACTTGCCCAGGGTCACACAGCTAATAAGTAAGTCAAATTTGAACTCAGGTCTTCCTGACTCCTGGCCCAGCACTCTAGCCAGCTAGTTTTCGAAGGACTTATTTTCAAATCCTACCTCTGCCTATTACTACCAGTGTAACTATGGACAAATCACTTAACCTCCCTGAGCCTTAGTTTCCTCATCTATAAAATGAGTACTGGATTGCTTTCAAGGTACCTACTAGCTTTAGATTCAGGAGTTTTTGCCCTGTGTCTTCATGGTATGGAATTGAGTTATAGGTGAAATAATTTTTGAAGGTTTGCCAAGGGAAAAAAAAACTCTTAGGTTAACTAAAGATTATTACCCTTGTTTTACATGTTAAAAACCTTGATGCTTAGAGATGTTAAATGGCTTGTCCATAGTCATACAATTAGTAGTTTTCAGACTAAGTTACCCAGGTCTTCTGACCTATGGAAGTAGCAGAAAGAAAAATTTCATATCAATTCAAGAAAAAATTTGCTGACAAGTAGAGCTATACGATAGGGTGACTAGGTGGCACAGTGGATAGAGCATTAGTTCTGGAGCTGAGAAGATCATCTCCCTGAGTTCAAATCTGGCCTCAGACACTTAATAGCTGTGTTACCCTGAGCATATCACTTAACCCTGTTTGCCTCAGTTTCTTCATCTGTAAAAATAAGCTGGAGAAGGAAATGGCAAATAACTCCAGTATCTTTGCCAAGAAAACCTCAAATGGGGTCATAAAGAGTCACAACTGAAATGACTGAACTTGAACTGGAAGAGCTATACAAAAATGGAGTGATCTTCCTAGAATATCATGAACCTCAGTTGAGGTCTTCAATAAAAGTCTAGATGATGACTTGTTGGGTATGTTGTACAGAGGATTCTTGTTATGTATGCGCTGGATTAGATGCTTCCAAGGTCCCTTTCAACCCTGATATTCTGTGATTTCATGAAGGTTACTTTGTTTTGTTTTTTTAAACAGGAATAAAACCTATTCAATGAGTATTAAGAGCCAACATCTTTATTCCAAATTCCATTCCACAGCTAGCATTGCTATATTTAGGCATCAGTTTGATTATTTGATTAAAAAAACACAAATTTAGTGTAATACCTGAGAGGCACCCTAACATGCAGCATGGGTCCTCATGAGAAGGCTGCCCATGTTCAAGATATTCCATAGTTCTACATCCACTGCAAAACTATAGCTTTCAAGCCCTCACCAATGTGTTTGCTATTAGTAGTTAGCCAGAGGACACAATTAATTCAAAGCATTAATTTAATGAAGTAATATGTTAAGAAAACTATCAACAAATCATTTCTCCCTAAAGATGAATCATACTGTTTCACAAATACACTATAAGGCGGAAGAGTAGATACATATAGGGAACATGTGTGACCACAATGCGCACATGGAGAAGCAACTCACACCTATGACAACACTGTTGGGCTGCTGATGTCTTCTTTTATTGTTAGAATTCTAGTCCAGTTGGCCTTTTGGTCTCTATTGTTCTACAACAGTTGCTGCTCCAGTGATGGGCTGTCCGTTCCTTCCTAAAATCTGTATCAGAAGATCTTGCATCTCTAAAAAGAGATTCATCACCCCATGCTTGCCAGAGTAAGACAGAGAGAAGGATCTTGCCATTGTTAGTGCTATTAGACTTAATCTTCATGGTATGTGACTGGTCTTTTAGTGGAGATCTTACTCTAGCTTATGGTAAGCATTCCTTATGCCTTCAAATTTTAACCTCTGATGACTAGACATTAGCTAGCCCCAGTCCATGATTCACGTCTGTCTACTCTGTACATCTTGCCATTTGCTTTGCCACCACACATATAACACCACAATATACACTTTCTATTTCCTGCTTTTGCTCTGAAAACATTAATACAATCTATGTTACTATTTCTTCTGGAAAGGATATGTCAACTGTTCTTTGATTCCACTCATACCATTAGCTTGACTTCCCAGATGAAAATTCTCTTTTCTGGCCACCACTCCCATATATGCGTAGTCTCCTCCTATTAGAAAATGAATGATTGTCTCACTTTTCTATTTGTATCCCTACCACCTAGCACAGCGCTTCACATGTAATAAGTGTCATACAAATGCTTTTTCATCCAATCATTCATCCATGTAGGGGCTACTCACCTAACAATGACCAAAAAGCTCTGAAGTTGGGGTCTCTCAGTAACTCAGTTTCAAAACCCCCTCTACTACAGTCTAAATGAGTTGGCGGGGGAAAGGCATTGAGATTCAACTAAACCCACAAAGCTAGGCCATTTTCTTTCTTACCTGTCTAGTCATATTTCTTTCTTTTCATATATGCATATGACCACCCAAAGCCTAAAATGTTATCCTAAAATCTATTATTCCATTTCTCTGATGTCTTCTCTGTGATGCTACCCACAAATGCTAGTATACTTGTCCCCTGTATGCAATCCACATTGTGGCTGGATCTATTTTCTCTGCCCTTTTGGAACTTCTTCATGGATAGACTTAAACCCACCACCTTCCATCCCGAGAGTTCCTTGATATTGGTGTTTAGCAACTCTGTCTGGGCCAGGCCCAACTCAGGTTCATTCTTACCAAATTATAAATGATTGAATCATAGGATCTTAGTTCTGGAAAGGATCTAAGAGGAAAGTTAATCCAATCTAACATTAATTTAAGAAAGCTATATCAGGCCAGACTTGGACATGATAACAGAGAGGGAACACAAGGGCTTTAGGTTCTGTGAAAGGGAAGTAGGGAAAAGTTTACTGATATAGTCAGATCACTGCATCTTTACCATTTCTATTCTGGGGTTGACATGTCACTTGAAGAGTCCTTATGTTGTTTCCATAAACCTTTGCTCTTCAAGAAGACAAAGACTACATTAGGGTAGGGCATTTCCCTCAGGTTTCCCAGAGACCAGTCTGGAGAAGGCCTATAGCTAGATAAAGTTTTCTTTCTGGACCAAGGTACCTGGATGATGAGGGTAGTGAGTTAGAATGACCTCTACACCACACTTTCTTCACCAACTTTCCTGGGTCAGGAATCTCATTTTTTAGCCACTACCTCTCCAAGCCCCAACCATCCTTTGCCCAAGATGTGTGCTGAGTGAGAGCACCTACTTACTTCTTGGGGCTTCTCTCTATTTTCCTGCTGTATAGGAAAGAAGACTGGTAGGCTCTGGTATGCATAACACTCTTCACCTGATAGGAATCCATTCTAGCCCCACAGTCTCTCTAGGATTTTTCCTTTATAACCCTAGACTTTTCCCTGCCCATTGTCAGTATAACCCACAATCAAGGGATCCAATGCTAAAAATAGCAGCCATTCCGTGCCCCCCCCACCCCGAACATCATAAGGTACAGACTTACTTTCATCTGTCGGAAAATGGTATAGCCTCCAGCAAGAGAAAAAGTACAGAAAGAAGCAGCTGGGGACAATTAATTACCAATTTTCTAGTTTGTCTAGGGCTGCCTAGATTACTTTCAACAGTGAGCAGACAAATAAAAGCTATTTGCTGAGCTATTTACAGATTTGTGCAGCTGTGCATGAATGCATATATGAGAGTACAGACCAAGTCTGGCAGGTCAGAAAGTTCAAGGAAGTAACACTAGTTAGCAAAAATACTGACATTGGTATTGGTCTCAGGTCAGCTGTCCCTTTCTTTCTACTTTCTTTTATACTTCCTGCTACAGGAGGGCAACTTTGAGTCCATACTATATATATGTATATATAATATATTTAATCATAGTCAGGAAAGGCAAAGGCCTCTAGGTACATCTTGATTCTAAATGAAGGAAGGAAAGAAGTACTAGGATTAATGGGAAATTTTTATAGAAGACAAATTTAAACCCATTAAATATGAGATAGATTTAGTGAAGAGTTATGCTCAGTAAAGTCCTATTCCAATGCCTTAGTGTGGAATGGAGGTAACCCCGAGTTCTCAAAGACAACAACCAACAGAGTGCAAGTGATAGCAGGTCCTGCTAAGTTAGAAAGGTATCAAGGAAAGGACTGAGGATAGACTCTATGTCTGTTGCCCAAGGACCACCCTAGCTAAGTATCCAGAGGTTCGTCACTGAGTGGGTCATAGACTAATGAATTTTTCAGCCACAGCAACTCTCAAAGATGATTTTCTAAGATATAGAAGGGTTTCAATCTGTTTCATTGGAAGTACTTATACTGACAAAATTACAGACACTTGAAGTATAAGTTCAGTGCTTGTATGTAGTTGGTACCCAATAAATATATGTTGTATGAATCAATGAATGAAGACATTGACTCATTGTATTATTTGCAGAAAATGGCAACCCAGATAATGAAGAGTCTGGAACCATGTCATTAGGAATAGTTGAAGAAACTGGAAATGACTCCCTATTCAACACAAACTGCTGAGGAGAAAGGAGAGCAGTCGGAGCAGAAACTAGGCTTAGACCAAAGTCTCTCACTATATATCATAATAATCTGCAAATGGATAAATAACTTAATTATGAAAGGTCACTTCATGAACCAATTAGAGGCCAAGCGAAGGAGATACCTTTCACAATCTAAAGATGGGGGAGAATTTGCAACTAAAAGAAGAGGTAATTATAGAAGATAAAATAAACAATTCAGTTATGTAAAATAAAAAAAAGTTTTGCCCAAGTAAAAATATATCAATGCAATTAGAACTAGAAGAGGAATAATTATGAACTGGGAAAATATTTCAGCAAAATTCTCTCATAAAGATATAATATCTAAGACACATAGGGAATTGATATGTATAAACAAGAGCCATTCCCCCAATAGCTGAAGATCAACAGAAATAACTAAGTACTTTTAAAAAGAAGAAATGAAAGCTATCAACAACCATTGAAAAAAGATCTTGAAATCACCAATAAGAAAATGTAAGCAACTCTGAGTTTCTACCTCACCTATCAGATCAGTAAAGATGACAAAAGATGAAAATGGCAGTTGTTGGAGAGGCTTTGGGAAGAGAGGCACACTAACACACTGTTGGTTGAACCATGAATTAGTCCAACTATTCTGGAAATCAATTTGGAAATATAATCAAAAGTTCCTGACTTTTCATGCATTTTGACCCAGAAATAACATGACAAGGCATATACTTTCAGCAATTTCAAGGACAAAGGGAAAGGGCTCTTATGCACAAATATTTCTAGTAATACATTTTGTTATAGCAAAGAATAGGAAACAAAGTAGGTGTCCATAAAAAGGGATGTGACTAAACAAATTATGGTATATCAATGCAATGGAATATTATTTCATCATAAGAAATGATGACTATTACAGATTCAAAGAAACATGGGAGGACTAGTACAAACAGATATGAAGTGAAACATACGAGTCTAGGAGAACAACTTACACAATGACCACAGTAATGAAAGGACACTTTAAAAGATTTCAGAACTCTGATCAGTGTAGAGACTAATCATTTCAGAAGATTGATGATTAATTATGCTTTCTACCTTTTGGCTGAAAAATGATGAATGGACTACAGGTACAGAATGAGACGTACATATTCAGACATAGCCAAGTTGTTGATTTGTTTAGCTTGACTACACTTAATTATTACAAGGGAGGGTTTCTGTTGGCTGGGGCAGGGGAGGGACAAATGGAATTAGTAGATGATGGGGAAAAAAGAAGAAAAGAAAGAAAAAATCATCAGCGAAACATTAAAAAGTTCACAGAGGAGAGCAGAAGGAGTTTCAGAAGGAGATAGATAAACAGGGCAATGTTGTTAATATTATGCTAAATTTAATATACACTTAAATCAAGTACATACAATTTCACAATTTCATATGCAGTCATTTTTTCTTTGTGTATTGAAACATTCATGTTTGTTGACGTTTGTATTCATATTTTTGAAAAGAAAACTTTTTTTTAAATTGGGTGTATGTGGTCTAGAGAAGATTTTTTCCTGCATCTTTGGGTTGAAGAGGACATGATACCTATGTTAAAATGTTTGAAAGTTTTTTGTGATCAGTTAAAATTGACTTCATGTTGATGTAGAGGGAAGAGATCATATCAATAGAGGGAAGTTGTCATGGGGAGGTAGCTATTGGTTCAATATGAGGAATAGTTGTAAAGCTGGTTCCTCATCACTGGGATGTTCAAATTGGGACTGAATAACTACTTATCAATAATGTTGTAAAGTGAATTCATGACTCAGAGAGAGCTTAGAATAGTTGACTTCTAATCTGTCTTACATCTTTTAAGATATTGCTGTTTTGTGACTAACATCAATTCTTAGAGGGCTAGCATGGCATACTGGATAGAGAGCTGGCCTTAGAGTCAGGACTGCGGCAGTTTGGTGGCTCAGTGGATAGAGTTCAGGTCCTGGAGTCAGGAAGACTTATCTTCCTGGCATGTGTGATGCTGAGAAAGTTACTTAATCCTGTTTGCCTCAGTTCCTCACCTACAGAATGATCTAGAGAAGGAAATGACAAACCACTCCAGTGTCTTTGCCAAGAAAATCCAAAATGGGGTCACAAAAAGTCAGATGCGACTGAAGCAACTCAACTACGATAACCTTTAGAGAAAGAACTATTTTTTGTTTTGTTTTTGTATCCAGGGCATCTGGCAGTGCCTTGCATGTAGTGTTTAATAAATCTTTGTTGGATTTCATTGGTTTATATGAAGTCAGTTTGGCACAGTGGAAAGAGCACTGGAACGGTGCTCAGAGGACCTGTGTTCAAATCCCACCTCCAACATTTACCTGTGTCAAGTCAACAGGAATTTATTAAGTACTTACTACTGCCAAACACTGTGCACAAAGATACAAAGAAAGGTAAAAACAGTCACTGTCCTCAAGGGGTTCATAGTATAACGAGGGAAACAATAGGCAGACAATTATGTGCAAATAAGAGATAGACAGGATTAATGACTCTCAGAGAGAAAATATCAGTATTAAGAGGGTTCAAGAAAGGCGTCTTGCAGAAGAGATTTTAGCTGAGTCTTGAATGAAGCCAGGGAAACCAGGAGGCAAAGGTAAGGAGGGAAAGAATTCTAGGTATGGGGACAGCCAGTGTAATTGCATGGAGTTGGGAGATGGAATGTCATGTTTGAGGAAGAGCAAGCAGCCAATGTCATTGGATACCCAAGTATGCAGAAGGAAGCAAACTGGAAAAAGCCTGGAGAATTAGACAGGAGTTAGGTTATGAAGGGCTTTAAAAGCCAAACAGAAAATTTTAATCTGATTTTGGAGATAATAGGGAACAAACGTACTTTGTTGAGTATAGGGGGGAAGCAGTGCAGCAGAGAGTAGGGTAGATGACATGGTCAAACCTATACTTTTGGGATATGACTTTGATAGAGGAGGAGAGCATGTACTGGAGTGGGGAGAGACTTAAGGAAGGAAGACTAGCCAGAAGGATATTGTAATAGTGAAGTGTATGTGGTGATAATAGCCTGTACCAGAGTTGTGGCAGAGAAAGAGCTATATATAAAAGATATTGCAAAGGTAGACTTAACAAAACCTGGCAACATATTGGTATTGGAAGGTAGAGAGAGAATGAAGAGTTGAAGATGACACTTGGGTTTTGAACCTGGGTGACTAAGATGGTGGCACTCTCCACTGTAATAGAAGAGATCAGAAGGGGGAGGGCTTAGGGAAAAGATAATGAGTTCAGTGTGGGACACGTTGAGTTTAAGATGTGTATTGGACCTCCAGTTCAAGATGTCCAGTAGGCACTTGGAGATGTGAGACTGAATATCAAGAGAGAGGTAAGGCCTCAATAAATGGATCTTATAACCATTTTATAGAGATGATAGTAAAATCTATGGGAGTTAATAAGATCACCAAGAGAAAGAGTATATATTAAACAAAGAAGAGGATCCAGGATAACCATTGGTTACTGGGCATGACCTAGATGAAGATCCAGTAAAGAAGATTGAGAAAGAGTGCTCAGACTGGTAGGGAGAGAACTAGAAGAAAGCAATGTTGCAAAAATATTGACAAAGGAGAGTATCAAAGAGAAGAGAGAGTTTGACAGCATAAAAAGCTCTAAAGAAGTCAAGAAAACTGAGAATTGAGAAAAGTCCAGTTTCAGTTGAATAATGAGGTCAGAAGCCAGACCACAGAGAGTTAATATAAGAGTGAGACGATATGAAGTAGAGACACCATTTATAAACAGCTTTCTCAATGAGTTTATCTGTGAAAGGGAGGAGAAATATAAGATGAGAACTAGTGGGAATGGCTGGATCAAGGATTAGGGAGACACATACATGTTTGTAGGTGACAGGGAAATAGCCAGTAGAAACAGGAACTGAAGAGTGAGAGAGTAGAGATGATAAAGGGGGCAGTCTACTGGAGAAGACAGGATGGAATATCGCTTGTGCATGTAGAGTGGTTGGTCTTGGCAAAGAGAAGGGTCACCTCTTCATGTGAGATGGAAATGAAGGAAGAGATAGTGGGGGAAGGCATCTCCTTGGGTAAGTCACTATACTTCCCAGGGCCTCAGTTTCCTTAACTGTAAAAGAAGGGGTATAGATTAAATAGCCTCCAAAATCCTTTTCAGGTCTGAAACTATGATTTCTATGATGCTGACAGGCTTGACCCTTGTTCTACTTGTGATTCTCAACTACCAGTAGTATTAACATGGATGTGCATGGGCTCACTCACTCTCTTTCCCTCTCTCTCTCCCTCTGTCACACACAGAGACACACACAGACATACGCACACACCCAATTTATTTCATAGAATCATAGAAAACCAGGAGTGTCTAGTGGAAATTTTTTAAAGATGGAGGAGACCAGAAGGCAGTAGGGGAGGAATTAGTAGACAGGAAGAAGTTAAAGATTCCAAAGAGAGGAAGAGGACCAATCCTTTCAGTAACCTGGAGGAACCTTACTTTTGGTCCCAGGGTCTTTACTAGAATTTCCAAGCACTCTGAACACTACCTTAAGGGCCTTAGTCTTTTAGACCTTCCTGATCCCTTATGTGACTTGGCACCTTGAGCCCAGAGATATGTTGTTCCTGAATCCTAATTACCTCTCCCATTTTCCTCTGCCATGGCTGCCATTTCTGAGTGTCCTTTCCTAGCAATCATTTTCCTATTTCCCCTCCTCTCAGGAGGCAGGTTTCTACATACCATCAGCTTTAAGTACATATTTCTTGTGGTGATTTAACCGAAGAAATGATTCAAATTATTTTGGTACAGATTCAGATATAATATAGCCAAGTGATGTAATTCAAAGTGCGCATGAACCAATTTTTAAAACCATTTACTTAATACCTACTATGTGCCAGGCATTGTGCTTTCAATGTCTAACCTTCATCTTCTCCAATCAGAGAGAGGTCTCCAATCAGAAGTCCCAAGGGTCAAGAAGTACTGAGGATGTATGAATTGCAGAGTTGATTTGATCTTGCAGGAAGATGAGTTTTTGCAGACAATGAGGAAGACCAGCCAGGGTGATATAGCAAGATCTTTGTGTGCTCTGAAGCATAAAGGATTTTTATTATCAAAAGATGAGAATACTAATGATCCTCCAAAATTGGCCAATTATATATCTATGGACTTCATACAAGACACTCATTGTATAAATTTTTAAAAACTTATAAGCATTTATAATAAAATAATATATTGACTGAGGATCAAAAAGTCATAGGAGTATAAAGAGCAACTTACTTTCAATTAAGTAATTATTGAATAAATTACCCAAAAGGACACTATCATTTACATTGCCTTTACTGATTAGCTCAAAGCATTTGACTCAGTTCTGCACTCATGGCTTAGTCCTATACTACAATGATAGAAAATAGATTCAAGCAGGATGAGAATGCTAGTATTTGATATCCACATGGAAAATTGTTCTCTCTTAAAAACATGCTATCATCATCATCATCATCATCATCATGACAAGGACAATTGATATAAAATGTGGTGTCTTCCAGAGATAGAGTTTAAGCCTATTATAGTTCTTTTTAGCCTTAAATGAATTATCAACAACCCTGAATAGAGTTGTTAGGATTTCAAGTCAAAGAGGGAATCATATCAAGTTTGAGATCATAATAGGATGGCCATATGGCAATGTTTATTATGCAGTACAAAATACAAAACTAGAGTTTAGGGGGGCAGCTACTTGGCTCAGTGGATAGAGCACAGGCCCTGGATTCAGGAAGACCTGAGCTCAAATCCGGCCTCAGACACATAACACTTACTAGCTGTGTGACTCTGGGCAAGTCAGTTAACCCCACTGCCTAGCCAAAAAACAAAAAACAAAAAACAAAAACAAACCAAAAAAAAACCCTAGAGTTTAAAGGAGAAATCACAGCTGAAAATATAAATTTTGTGATGATCTATATAGCTGTTAGTTGAAACTATAGCACAAGAAGGGAAGGGTTTTGATCAGAATCAATGGAGAGGATGTTTACATTGGTGAGATCACAGACCTACCAAAGCATTAAGAATGCTACAAAGCCCAGGAAGTATTGGCAAAAAGACCACCTGGCAGTGCAAATAGTTTTCTGAAATTTCAAGTAACAAAATTCATTTGCTTTCTCTTGACCTTCAGTTCTCTATCATCAGCTGCCTGCTAGACCTCTCCACTTGAATGGCACTTAAAAGGTGCTTGTTGATTGATTCATTGATGCCTTTGTTTACACCAGTAGTGTCCAAGGCCAGGATATGAATCAGGACTGTGATTTGGATAAAATATTTTTACCTCCAATCTAGTATTCTTTACACTGCATCACCCTACCCCTCCTCCAATCTTCCCTGTTTTTTTGAAAGTACTACCATCATCCCTAGTAACCTCTAGTTTGTAACCTACAACCATCACCAGAAGAATATTGATGTTAAAAACATGAGTGTTCCATAGAGAAGCTCAAGATTATTTAACACACAGCACAATTTCCCAAAAGTAATCCAGCCTTCTTGCTTTTGTACAATTTTGGGACCTGATTCTTTTTCATTTACAATGTCTGTCTAAGATATATATGGTGATGTACTCACACTAAGGGTTGGCCACCCAACCTCATCTTAGAGAAGAACTGGAATGGTAGGCATCAGCAGGTGAAGAGTTTTGTCTTGTATAACTGCTCTGTCAAGACAGCATTTTTTAATGGCAAAAGTTTGTCACCCATAGCTCCTCAATTCTGGTTGTGGTTTGGGACATAGAGAAGAGCAGTGTGCCAATAGACTGAATTTTGGGGAATACTCACAATGAGAAAGAGACAGATTCAAAGAGACAGAGAATCAGAGAGGTAAAAGCAGAATGGGAACCAATATAGTTTAGCATCATAGAAGCAAGGGAAGAAAGGATTTCAATGAAGAAGAGTTAGCATGTCATGTCAACTGCTGCAGAGATGTCAAGAAGAATGAGGCTATCTAGCATCCAATGGCCCCTGTGTGTACTCACTTCACTAACTCTTGCCACACCTTCACCACGTGAATAATACAATCTCCACTACTGCACTCCTGCCCTAGTTACTGCTCTGAATAAGAGTAGAACACAGGATATAGTCAGGTGACATAGGTTTCACTCCTGGCTCTTTTATGTGATCAAATAACAATTATCAAATTACCATCTATCAGTGGCCTTCTTGTTGTCTAGCACCACTAACTCTTCTAGAAGAAATTCCCATGCTAATAGTATCCTTTCAACTCAGTTTTTCAGGGAAACATCCAAGGAGAGCTTTTTGGATAATTGTCCATCTCCCAACCTTGTAGTTTCCCATCTCCTTATATCTCCTTGTTAGCTAAATTATGTATAGATTCCAATTAGAAATCTTCTCATTCTCAAGTCTCCATTTATTCCTGTTTTAGATATTTGTTTCAGTCAGAGATTGACCTATACACATTCTCCAACCAAGAGTTGGAGGTATGTATGTACAGGGGGTGACAGGTACACTTGGCTAATACCACTAAGGGTCAAGGGGAGAATGAAAATATTTCTAATCATCACTTTCTGAAACTTCTGAGCAGGGAATATTTACTTTTTTTCCTTTGAAAGTGGACATTTTCCCTTCATTACTGAGATGGGAGTTGGGAACAACTATGCGTATTTTGTTAAAAGCAGTTGATGTCTTAGTTTTGTTACAAAAATGTTCCTTTAAAAAACTTTTTGTTACAAGGGAAGGCTCACTGGGTAGAAGAGAGGGGAGGAACTATTTGGAAATGAATGTGATGTAAAAGGAAAAAGAATCAACAAAAAATAATTAAAGCTGTGTGTTTTGGTACTGAAAAAAAGAAGAATGAGGCTAAAAGTCTATAAGATGAAGTACTTAAGAGTTTATAGGATCTAGAGCTGTAAGGAATCTTTGAGATCATCTTGCCATTTTACAGATAAAAATCTGAAGCCCCAAAAGTCACTTGTCCAAAGCCACACAGGTAGTAAAGCATCAGGCCAGCAACTTTTGGAACAATTATTTCTGTGAAGTCCTGGGCAAGAAGCCAGATGGCAGAGACTTAGGGAAGAGTTAAAGTGACTGGCCATGAAGTATAGGTTGCGTAGGGGATGAGGCACAGACAGAACAGAATGAATGAAAGAATTGAATTAAACATGCAGTTAAAAGTTAGAAAAAATTCTCATGAGTATGAAGAAGTCCTGGAGAAAGAAATGGCAAACCACTCCAGTATCTTTGCCAAGAAAACTCCAAATGGGGTCATGAAGAGTCAGACATGTCTGAAACAACTGAACAACAACAACATGAAGAAGCCAGCTTGGGGCATGTGTGTGTGTGTGTGTGTGTGTGTGTGTGTGTGTGTGTACAAATGAAGAGGTGTCAGGTAAGAAGTTTTCAATTAAAGAGGGAAGATGGGTCATCATATTATATATAGCTAAGTCCCAGGAGTACAAATAAGTAATCCCGTGAAGTGGTTGCATAATTTTAATTCAAACTATTTGAAGTTGTAATTATGTAAGATATGGTCATTGGTTTGAGCCCAATGGAAATATGAATTTGAATTGTGCGACTACTTCAGAGGGGTTTATTATTTGCTCCAATTGGGACCTGGCTATACCTACATTTGGATCAATAGATGTTAATAAGAAAGTCTGGAAAGTGATCATAATAGTATATGGCCATTAGAGAATGGAGATGGAGGTTTGAAGAGTCATCAGAAGTCAAGAAACATAAGGTTATGGGTCATCAACATTATGGACAAGTTGGATCCTTCTGACTTCCCTGTTTCCATCAGTGGCACCAACAAATCCCACTCTTCTACTTACTACTTATTCATCCATGGGCAAGGCATTTAACCCCTCTGGGCCTCAGTCTCCCCATCTCTAAAATGAGAAGGTTGGACTGGATGACCTCTAAGATTCCTTCCATCTTTAAATCTATGATCCTACAGTCTGGACAATAAAAATTCTTCATCCTCTTATATGAATGCTCAAAAAAGTTTAACTCAACTCTCTTCATAGGAAAAACAAACAAACAAAAAAAAGACAAGTGGATTATTTCAGAGGACCAATGATGTAGCATGCTACCCATTGCCTGACAAAGAGGTGATGGACTCAAGCTGCAGAATGAGACATACATTTTGGGACATGACCAGTGTGGGAATTTGTTTAACTAGGCATATTTGTTACAAGGGTTTTGTTTTTCTTTTTTTTCCCAATTTTTTTAGGGAAGAGGCAGGTAAGAGGGTAAATAAATGCTTAATTGAAAATAAAATAAAATTTAAAAAAATGGATGAAGAATGAGCACACAGATACACACACTGTCTAAAAGAAAGAGTCTGCAATTCCTTAGAGCTAGGCTGGACCTTTGCACGTTGCTGCTTCCAAGTACACGAATGCCCATGTACTCATAACCCGCACAAAAGGTATTTCTCGCAACCAATTCTCCTTATTCTGTAGAAGTTTTAATGTTTATTTTTGGTTTGTATTTGATCCTAACGGCCTCTTCCCTTCAAAATGTAGTATCCTACCTGCCTAGCCTGGGGCCTCTCTTCATTGCTTTCCTCCCTGCCTGTCAGCCTCACTACACTGAGAAGTCAAAACAAGGTTTCTCCCCCTGCTGACACCACACGCAGGCTTCGAGGGGTGCTGAAAATCAATCTGAAATCTTTCTGCTTCAGTACAGCCTTGCTCACAAAGCATCGTCTCCAGAGCCTAACTAGATAGGGGTTTGTTGATGGTGGGTGAGGCAGAACGGAGGACAGTCTGCTCCTCAACCTCTGCAAGGCTGCTGACAGAGAAGGAAAAACCTGCTTCTGTGGAAAGAACATGGGTGCCCCAGGCTTCTGGACTCAAGGAGCTTTCTGAGAGTAACCTATTTTTTCAATTTATTGTGGCGTAAGGGGCCCCCCCCCTTTCCTCCACATCCCCTAAGTGGAAGCAGGCTCTGAAAGTTCAAGGGGGGCAAACTCACCTATAGGGACAGATGGATAATGGAAACACTGACCAGCACAAGGTGGTAGTGGGCAGAAGGTCCCATTTGCTTCTAGGGCTATACCCTCAAGGAAGAGACTTACACCAGTTTTCCTTATTTTGTAGGAGTTTTTAATTTTTGTTTTTGATTTGTTTTCCTAGGAGATAGGCCTTCTAAGTGTAATTGTGTCCATCTGTGTACATGAGAGGGTGGGGAAGGCAAGTTGGAAGGGGGACAGGGGAAGCAGTGAGGTGTACTTGCAGGAATGCTGGTTTTGTTATGAAAAGACCTGGGTTCAAATCCCAGTCCTAGGTGACCTTGGGTAAGTCACTTAACCACCCTGAGCCTTGATTTCCTCATTTGTAAAACTAGAGGATTAGACTAGATACTGTCCACGGTCCCTTTCAACTGTAAACCATGTGCCCCTACTCACATGAAAATACTGAAAATTAGTGCATTCAGCCCTTGGAACCAAGCTACATTCAAGAAGTTCCACCCCCTAAGATTATGGCTTCATGGGATAATAGAGACACCATGATGTAGGGTAGAGTGCTGGGTTCAAATCCTGCCTCAAACATTGATTAACTTTGTGACCCAGGGCAACTTACAACTTCCCTGGACCTTGATTCCCTTATGTGTAAAAAGAGAGGGTTGGAATCTCTCACTTCTAAGGCCCTTTCTAGCTCAAAATATATAATCTATGATTATGTACAGTGTACCTTTCTTCAATCATCACCCACTCTTTCTCTGCATCTGAAATTGCATCAGATGCTTTTGTACCTTGACTCAATCTCACCACCTGTTTGCAATGTTCCTCCCCAAACATGACTTTCCAAACACGATTTTACTCTCCTGTTTCAATCTCATTCCTCTTCATGCCCAGTTTATAATCTTGAAGCCTCTCCAAAATCCCTACCTTTCACCATCCATTGTGTTCACCTATCCCTCATGGCCTCATTAGAGGCACCACCTCTGGATATCCTGACCACTCTTCTTTCTCCCATTCTCTGTGCCTTGGCCACTGCCCTCCCGCAGGCCAGATGTGTTCTCTCTAACCTACAACTGGTAGAATACCTAGGTTCTTTTAAGACTCAGCTCAAGCAGGGAGTCTTTCCCATTCCTCCCAGACACTACTGTCTTTCCCTCATGGACTACCTTCCATCTAGCCTGTATTTGTCATGTATGAACCAATTTGTGTGTTTATTAAATGTTGTTCCTCCCTGTTAGAATATAAGTTCCTTGAGGGCATGGTCTTTCTCTTCTGCTTTTATATCCCTAGCACTTAACTCAGCACAGTGCTTGGCACATAGTAAATAAGGCTTAATAAATATTTGTCCATTGATTGACACCCATTCCTCTGCGGCCCTCTCCTGGCCATTATCTCTGCTGCTGCAGAAAGAGTGAGAAGCCTTAAGCAAGGGGAATCATCTTCTCTTCTCTCCCTTCTTGTATCACTCAGGCCAACTAATTGTAAGAAGCAGAGACTTAGGGTAGCCAAATTGACTCTGAACATGAAATACATTTTTTTGGTCAACATTTAATTTTTATTTTTAAGATTACATGTAAACCAAAATTTTCAACATTTGATTTTTCTTAATTTTGAGTCCCAAATTCTTTCCCTCCCTTCCCTACCCCCAACTTGAGAAGGCAAGCAGTTTGATATAGATTATACATGTGCAGGATGAAATATCTCTTGGTGAATGCTGCCTATCTTTCCCAACCTTTTTCCCCCTTTATAACATGTTCTTTTCCCCCCTGATTCCTATTGTTTCATTTCCTTATTAATTTCCTTATTGGGTGACCCAAAGGGGTCAATGCCAGGCTAACATTAGAATTTCAGATCCTTCTCTCTCCTGGGATTGGTTCAGTAAAGCACATGTCAGAAAAGTAAAAAAGGAGGGTGTTAATGATTAGAGTAACTCCTGCCTTCTCCTAGTTAGGAGTTCAGCTGATCCATGTGCTCAAAACCGAAGGCCAAGGGTGCACAGGCAGAGGGGAAGTAGTCCTAGAAAGGCAAGTGATGTTGTTTCACTGGTGGTGAGGACAGTCAAGCAACTGCTCTCAATAATAATAACTGATGACCTCTCCTTTCCCCCACCTGCCAATACACACTGTGTTTTAAGGTTTGCCAAACACCTTCTGTAATTTATATATTATCTCATTTCATCTTCACCACAATTCGGTGAGATAGATGCTATTATTATTCCCATTTTACAGATGAAGAAATTGAGGCAAACAGAGAAGTTAAGTGACTTGCCCACAATCACACAGCCAGTAAGTGTCTGCAGGCAGCTTTTGAACTCAGGTCTCCTGATGCCAAGTCCAGTGATCTATCCACTACACCCCTTAGCTGCCTCACTTTTATCTGTGACAATGCCATTTTTGAATATATGCTATGTCATAGATTAGAATATTATCTCAACCTTTAGGAAGCATCAAAAAGGTTTAGGGGAGAGAACCCTTCATATCTTCTTTTTAAACCCCTTGGGAGATGCTTCCTTATAGAGCATTGTCAGCACTTATTACATTTCCAGATTGTCCAGAAAATCCTATTCAGAGGAAACATTACCAACCACGAACTCTGAGGCAAGAAGGGGATACAGTGAGACCAAGATAATTAGTAAATGGGAGAAAGACAAATTTCTAGTCCAATAATAGCTCCTGATCCCAGCATGCTGTCTTGACAATTTACTGACACCTTTCCCTTAACCGCTACCTCCAAGCTTTCAAAAAAGGGTTTATGAGTGAAACTAAAAGTGGTTCTTGTGGGGTAAATGTGAGAAGTAGAATATTAGAATGTCAGAGCTGGATGTTGAGGTAGGGCCTAGATTCTAAGTCCACCCACATATTTTACAGGTGAAGAGACCGAGTTCTGGAAAGATGATGTGACTCAGCCAAAGTCTTAGTAAGTGATACAACCAAGAATGGAATCCTCATCTCTTGACTCAAGTCAAGTGTTCTTTTCACAGCATATTGCAAATTCTTTCTAAATCATATCATAGGGTAGATGACTTCCAGATAACTAAACCTTTCTACAATGGGATTCACTTTAAGAGAGGGTATTTTATCTGGCTTGGGCTGCTAAAGTATAGTAGAAAGAGTTCTGAACTTGGGAGTTGGAAGACATGGGTTTGAATTTTATTTCTGTATCTTGAGGCAGGTAGGTAGTATAGTGAATAGAGTTCTGGGCCTACTCTGAGTTCAAATCCAACCTCAGATGCTTACTAGCTGTGTGACCCTGGGCAAGTAACTTAACCTCTACCTCAATTTCCTAAACTATATAGACAATAACAACACCTACCTTGTCGGGTTGTTGTGAGGACCAATTGAGTTAATATTTTTAAAGTCCTTAGCACATAATAGGTATTTAACAAATGCTTATTCCCTTCCTTTCTTGCCCCTACTAGCTATTGGACTTTGAGAAAGTGAGCTCACATCTTTGAATTTCAGCTTCCTCATCTATAAAATGAACATAATGATAATTACACAAAAGGATTTGGGTATCCATCTCATTCTCTTCTTCTCATTCAATCCTGTGTACAATTCATTATCCATCTGTAGTTCCTTTCCCAAATATATGCACTGATATGCCAGCTCAATGAACTGGCCATCCAACTGTGTATTGAAATGTAGATATTTGGAATCTATAAGGCATTATCACAAAAAGTTTGACCTTTTTTAGAGAAGCATAAAGATACACAAGGCAGCAATCAGATATTATGGCACAGAAACCACAGTGATAAATAGATACCTAGAAAATGAGGATAAAAGACTTTGAGAAGAGCAGAGTTTTGGTTCTTGAGTTCAGATAATGGTATTATACACAACTATATTCTATTGCTAGAAAATATGAATCAGAGACTGTTGGAAAGGGTATAGTTGTGATTCTTGGGTTCAAAAAAGGATACTATACACAATAGAAGGTAAATTATAGAGGATGTGTTGACATTGGCTTTGGGATCCAGTCAAGGGTGAGACCTTGGATGGATCATTACAGTCAGTTTCTGGAAGTCAGTTTCCTCATGGGTGGGGTCTGCCTCTGACACTCTCCTTTTGGTCTAGTCTCATTAGCAGCACGGACTTGTGTTTACCAAAGTTTCAAACCACTGGGTGGTTTCTATAACTACAAAGTATGTCATGCTCAGGTCTTTTCAACCACATCCTCCATACAGATAGTAATCACAGGAAAAATGATAAATAAGATCATAACATTCAACCTTTATTCAAGCTGCTTGAAGTGCTTCAGCACTTTGGCCTGCTTAGTCGTCACTTGCAACAAGATTATAATTTATCCTTATGAAGGGCTAAAAACAATACTAAGGGTTTGTTTGGTATATGGGGAATGGGAGGGGGGAAGGTGAATCCCAAAAGGGGTAGAATGGCTGCTCAGGATGACTGATAAGAGAGAAAAAACAAAGAGGCTTAATTCTTATTTTACTTCCTTTTTTTCTCTGCCAAAGGTGAATGACCTTTGCATGGGAAAGGACAGAACAAAAATGACTAATAGGGAGCTGATACCCAAGAAAAATAAGGAGATAGGGAAGGGGCAATGATGCTCTTAATTAATTCATATGAACTGGACCACATGAACTGTGTCCTCAAATACTGAAAGAACTGGCACTATTTAGTATTGGTTGAAAAATAGAAAAGTAGTTCTGTAGAACAGACTAGAAAAGGAAGAATCAGAAATAACTGAACTCAATAATCCAGCATCTGAAGAACTTAAGAAGATATTTTACTTGTGGGAAACTCCCACTTGACAATAATTGCTGGAAAAAGTAGAAATCAGTTTGGCATAAATTAGGTATAGATTACATCTTATACATAAACTATAATAAGCTCAACCTAAATACATGACCTGAGTATTGAAAGGTCATACCATAAAAACATTAGAGGAAAACAACATCAGATACATTCCTCAGATATGGTCAACAATAGAATTTTTAACCAAATAAAGGCTAAAGATGAACACAAAATATAGATAATTTTCATTATGTGAAATTGAAAAGCTCTTGCACTAACAAAATCAATGCAACTAGGATAAGAAAGGAAGTGGTTGGTTGGGGAAAAAAATCTTTATATCCAATATCTCTGGTAAGCGTATGATATTCAAGATATATATAGGAAGCTAACACAAATATGTGACCAAAATTCATTCTCCAGTAGATAAGTGATCAAAAGATATAAACAGTTCTCAAAAGAAGAATAAAAAACAATTAACAACCATATGAAAGATTGTTCCAAATCATTAATAATAGGAGAAATGCAAGTGAAAACACTGAAGTTTCACCTCATATTAAGCAAATTGGCAAAGATAACCAAAAAAGCAGTAATCAATGCTGAAGAACATTGTGAAAAGATACTCACAATAATGCACTGTTGGTGGAGCTGTGAATTGGTCCAACCAGCCTGGAAAGCAAATTGGAAAAAAATTGAGTGGAAAAAATAAAGCAAATGGGAATTATACTAAAGAAATGAATAAAATTTTCCAAACCTCTGGACCCAGAGATCCCACTGCTGGGTACATATCATCAGATTGATGATAAAAAGAATGTTCCTATTTATACCAAAATATTTATAGCACCATTTTTTTTTGTCATAGCAAAATACTGGAAACCAAATAAATGCTTGATTGAGGAATGGCTAAACACATTGTGGCACACGAATACAATTAAATGTTACTGCTCTGTAAAAAATGATGAAGATGAAGGATACAGAGAAGCATGGGAAGACATATGAACTGATACAAAGTAAAGTAAGCAGAACTAGGAAAACAACATGCACAGTGACAACAACATAAATGGAAAGGGTGCGAATGGAATGCTATAATGACCAATATTAGCTCCAACCAGGTGACATGAGAATTCATCTCCTTTCTTTCATTTCTGAGGTGGGGGACTATGGGTATGGAACACTTTACATAATATGAGATTTGGTTTATTTGTTGGTTAGATTTATTAAAAAGGTTTTAAAAAAAATTTGTTCTTATAAGGGTTGTCTCTCTAGGAAAAAGAATATTGTATTTGGAAATGGAGGTGATGGTAACAAATGGAGGTAATGAAACAAAAGGTACCAATAATAATAAAAATATTTTTAAAAGAGAGAAAGAAGGAGTAGCTGTGTTTGTTGAGTTGCTGCTACTTATATTTAAAACATCATGGAGAATGGGAAAGATAAACAGGTCTAGAGAAGTGCTACTGTTGTCCTGATTTTCTTTTTGTTTGTTTTGTTTTTTAGGCAATTGGGGTTAAGTGACGTGCTCAGGGTCACACAGCTAGTAAGTGTCAAGTGTTTGGTCTAAGGCCAGATTTGAACCCAGGTCCTCCTGACTTCAGGGCTGGTGCTCTATCCACTGTGCCACCTAGCTGCCCCCCTGATTTTCAAAAAAGGGAAGGGAATAGAGCCAGCTAGTCAGTCAGCTAGCTAACAAGCATTTATTAAGTGCTTCTCATTGGCCAGGCACATATTTGCTAAGCTTTTGGTTTACAAAGAAAGACAAAAACCAGTCTATGCCATGAAGGAGCACACATTCTAACAAGGGAGACAGTATGCAAATAATAAAAAGGAAAAAAGAAATTTACATGATAATTTTGTTATATATTTAAAAGGAATAGCAAGTTGTACATAATAGATTTGCAGTTTCATGTGTAATCACCTTTTTTTATTATACTATGTTATGGAAATGCTTGTTTTATTCCATAAATTAAAAATTAAATGAACACAAATTTTTAAAAAGCAAATAATTAGGTGCTATACACACATATACATACATATACATATAGACAGAGTAGATGGAAGATTAATCTGAAAGGGTAAAATGAAGGATAATCTGATTACAAGCTGGGCGTGGACCAGGGAAGGGGAGAGGGATCAAGAAGGACCTACTTCAGAAGATGAGATTCAAGTTAAGTCTAGAAGGAAACCAGGTAAATCAAGAGGTTGGGGTGAGGAGGGAGAGCATTCCAGGCATGGAGGATACCCAGTGCAGAGGTACAAAGATCAGAAATGGAATGTAGTGTTCAAGGAAGCAAGTAAACCAGAATAGGTGTATGGACCACAAAGTTATTCGGTGTGGGTAGGGCGGGGTGGAGCATGAAAAGACTGGAAAGGTAGAAAGGTACCAGGTTATGAAAAGCTTTAAAAGTCAGAGCACTTTATTTTTGATCCTAGAAGAAATAGTGAGCCACTGGAGTTGCTGGAGCAAGGGAATGACATGATCAGAACTTTGCTTTAGAAAAATCATCTTGGCAGCTATGTGAAAGATAGAATGGAAAGGGGAGAGATTTGAAGGAGGCAGACCACGTAGAAGGTTATTTCAGTACTCCAAACGAAAGGTGATGAAGACTCAAACTGGAGTTGTGGTTACATGAGTGGAGAGAAAGGATAAATGCAAGAGATGTTATAAAGGTAAAAATTAAAAGATTTTACAACAGCACTTGGATATGTGATGTAAATGAGAGTGAGGATGACGCAGAAGTTGAGGGTGTGGGTGACTGAGAAGATGGCAGTTCCCTCAACAGTAATAGGGAAGCAGTAAAGTAGAAGTAATAGGGAGAGAGTAAGCAGAAGGATCAGAGTGACAGTATTAATTACATCCAGCAAAATGTTCTCCTTGGTCAGTATCCAGAAATAACCAATTCTTTGAAATCAACCAGAAAGCTTGGTACAGTGGAAAGAATCTGGAGTCAGAAAGATCGGAATTCTAATCCAGCCTTAGATGCTTACTGGATGTGTGATCCTGAGCAAGACACAACTTTTGTCTGACTCATCTACCTCAACTATAAAATGAGCATCATAATAACACCTACCTCCCAGGGTTGTTGTGACATGCTTAGCAGAGGGTCTGGCACACAGCAGGTGTTTAATAAGTGCTTATTTCCTTCTTTATTTTTTCTAACATTGAATGACTGGGGAGAGTTTGGAGGAAAGATGAGTTCTGTTTTGAACCTGTTGAGTTTGAGATGCCTATAGGACATCCTGTTCAAGATGTCAAAGAGGCAGTTGCAGATCTGGGACTAGAGCTCAGGAGAAAGACTAGGGAAGGATATATAGACCTGTCATTCTTCTGCATAGAGGGTTAATCAAACCCATGTGAGTGCATAAAAAGAAAAGGGAAGCAGGCTCAGACATGGAAGAGGAGCCAGAAAAGGAAACTGAGTAGCAGTCCTTTGGACAGACAGGAAGAAAACTAGGTGAGGGTAGTATCATAAAAACCTAGACTAGAAAGAAGAGAGTATCTAGGAGGAGAAGGTAATCAATGGTGTCCAATGTGGCAGAGAAGTCTAGAAGGATCAGGCTTGAGAAAAGGCCATCAGATCCGGCAATTAGAGGATCATTGGCAACTTTAGAGAAGGCAGTTTCAATTGAATGATGAGATCAGAGGCCAGATTATAAAAGGTTTAAAAAAGAATGAGAAAAGAGAAAGCAGAGGCACAGATCATAGGTGACTTTTTTTAGGTGTTTAGCCATGAAGGAAAGGAAAGATAGAGAACATCAGCTAGCAGGATGGTAGGACTAAGTGGTTGTTGGTTTTTTTATGGATGGATGAGAGATGGGAAAAGAGTCTGCAGACTTTAGGCCAATGAGCTTGACTTTGATTTCTGGCAAAATTGGGTTTATTCTCTTTGACCCCATAGGTCAGAACCGGTAGCAACAGACAGAATTTGCAGAAAGGTAAATTGGGAAATGTCATCAGAACAACCCCAAAGTGCTGCCTCAGGAAGTAATGAGATCTTCAGTAGAGATGTTCAAGCGGAGGCTGGATAACAACTATCAGGCATGTTTTATTGGGAATTCCTTTTCAAGTGCAATTGCCCTTTCAACTCTAAAATTCTGATTTGGGGCTCACTAGGAAAATTTCAATTATATAAAAGATTGCTATAAATCATGCTTAGTAAGAAAACATTCTGAAATTTCACTTCATATCCAGCAAATATTCAAAATTTTCCTTTTTTAATTATAGAATAAACCTGTCTGCAATCATATTTATGTCATAGAAAGGAGCTTTTTTCTGGATTTAACAAAGTATATAAGAAATGGAACTGAATAAGAGTCAGGAGACCTAGCTTCCAGTCACAGTTCTGCCGTTGACTAAAAGTTTCATCTCTCTGGGTCTTAGGGTCTTAATTTGTAAATGGAGGGTCTGGACTAGGTGATATCTAGGCCCTCCTTTTGGTTCTGTGGTTCTGGGACTTAAAGGGAATAGGATTTCCTTTCTTGTCAACCCTAACCAGTACCCATCTCCCCCACCATAATCATAGCTTCCTAACTGTTTGCTTTGAGAATTGGGGTAAAAAAGAAAAAGGTGATTAAAAAGACAAGAAGGATGCCTCAGAACAGCTTGTAAAACACTTAAAAGCAGACAGTAGAATGAAAGGTCCTAATGATGTCTTCCCTGCCTTCTTACTTTTCCTCACTTCCACCTTTAGGTCCACCTTTTATCATCATCCATAGTAATGACTAGGCATCATGAGACCTGGAGCAAATTCATTTGGTGGAGGATCTCAGTTTCCTCGTCTGATGAAAAAAGATAATAATGGCAGCTCTTGTGGTTTACAGGGATGTTTCAAGGATCAAATGACATAAGATATACAAAGCAGCTTTAAAATGCTATATAAATGTTAGTTGCTGTTATTTTAATTTTATTGCTACTATTATTGTTTTTACTACTGCTGGCAAGGTTTCATTCTGCTATCCTTGTCCTGAGAGAAATCAGCTAGGGGAAAAGGAAATTTGTTTTGCTCTATTCTAGTTTTTGCAATCATTGTTATTATTGATTGATTGATTTTATATAGTGCTTTGAGGTTTGCAAATTGCTTTACCTAAATTATCTTATGTGAATGAGCCTCAGAACCTAGCTCAATTGTAGGGAAAAGCGAGAGGCTTTTACAAGTAATGAAAAGTTTTGTTTTTTTTACTGGAGAGAGAAGGCTCAGTTAGAGGCAATTGGAAAGAGAAAAAGAAGGGAAAAAGCAAAAGAGAGAGGGAGGAAAGAGGAAAGAGGTGGGAAAAGGAAAACGTCTCTTTTTGTGAGACAAACCAGTGGAAAGTAGTCTCACTAACAGCTTGAACTAATCACATCCAGTTTTGTGGAATTAATGAGGTGGAATGAACCTAACCAGCTTTTCAGGAGTTGTCCAGACAGACGCCAGGAGCAGTTAAAGTGACGTGAGAGAAAGCAGCAGTTGGCAACAAATAGGTCAACAGAGAGGCAAGTTGGTGCTATTTAAATTTCCCCACCGAAGTACCCTCCTCTGATTTCTTCTTATGGCATGGAGGTGATCTCATCAGAAATAGGAAAGTGTGGAAGATGAGTAGGTTTGAGGAAAAGTGAATGAGTTCTGTGTTAAACAAGTTGACTTTGAGACAGCTCTGGGACATCAGATTCAAAATATCCAATAGGTGGCTGATGTTCCAAGCCTAGAAGTCCAGGAGAAAGATAAGGGTTGGATACATAGATCTAGGAGTCATCTGCATAGAGACAATAATTAAACCCAGAGGAGTTGAGGAAGTCACAGAGTAAGAGTGTACAGAGAGAAGAGAGCCCTGGACACAGCCTTGGGGTACACCCACTGTTAGGGGGCCTGTTGTGGATGAGGATCCAACAAAGAAAACTGAGAAATAGTGATCAGCCACATAGGAGAAGATCCAAGAGAGAGAAGTATCATGATAACACAAAGAGAAGAGAGTAAGTATCCAGGAGGAGAGGGAGGCTAATAGTGTCAAATGTTACAGAGAAGTCAAGGATGAGCACTGAGAAAAGGTGGTCGGATGTGACAGTAAAGAGATCTCTGGAAACTTCGAAAGAACAGAACATTTTCATTTAAGTGAGGAGGCATGAATAAGAAGGAGGTTGAGAACATGAGAGGCTGCAAGGATGGTTGTGCCCTCAAAGGAAAAAAGGAAGTTCAGAAGAGAAGTGGCTTCGGGGGGAAAGGTAACATAAAGGAAACTTATCTATCACTGTACCCCCTATGCTACTCACTCTTTCTTACCCCAAAATGAAAAGAGGGGAGGGGAGAGCTTACTCACTGGTCCATTGACTCAGAGCACAAAATCTGCTGCTGTGGCGGTGGGTTCAGGGGAGGGTTCTTCATGGGGAGGAGCGTAGGGAGTTGTTGTTGTTGTTGCTACAGATTTGTTGTTCTTTAGTCATTTTTTCCATCATATCCTACTCTTCATGACCCCATTTTGGGGTTTTCTTGGCAGAGATACTGGAGTGATTTGCCATTTCCTTCTCCAGCTCATTTTACAGATGAAGAAACTGAGGCAAACAGGGTTAAGTTACTTGCTGTCACGCAGCTGGTAAGTGTCTGAGGCTGTTCTTGAACTCAGAAAGATGAGTCTCCCTGACTCCAGGCCTGGCCCTCTACGCACTGTACCGCTTAGCTGCCCACTGCTACAGATACCTGGGTGTAATTAGGTTGTAAATTCACTGAGTAGCCCACCTCCAAGATTGCTACATGGGAGGATAGCACATAGAAGGGAAAAAGAGTAGGTTGGAGGGATGTTGAAGGAGTTGGGGTAGTTGTGTTAGAGACAAACTCATGATTGTCTGAGGGGTTAGAAAATTGACCCATCTTCCCACTGATTCAGTTGGTGGACCACATACCCCTTGTGGTCAAGCCAGGACCTCCACTTTGGAGACCACTGTTCTAGAATGTCAACTAGCACTTCCTAAGCCCTTACTATGTTCCAGACACTGTGCTAAATACTGGAATGTGGAAGTAAAAAGAATATTGGATCTGGTTTTGAACAGCAACTCAAATAAATTCTTCTGGGCCTTGCTTTCCTCCTGTATAAAATGAGGGAGCTAGGCTAGATGACTTCGAAAGGTACCTTCTAGTTCTAAATCCTGAGACCTGATTTTGTTGGGAAACCTGCTTTAATTTTTAATTTAAATTTTTTTGTTTGTGATGTAAGCCTATGTCTGGAATATACTATGTTTAAAGGATAGAGATATCATTTTAGAACAGTTCCTAGGTTAGAAAGCTTAAGTCACAGAAAGCAGAACAAAACAAAACAACCCTATTAAGCCCTGAGAGGGAGCTGTTGTGTTAAATGAGTGTCTCTGGGACAAAGGAAGCTGAGAACACAGCAGAAGCACAAACATGAACTCCATACATCCCCATAGTTATAGGAACAACCACCATGTTTGATAATTAACTTCTAAATTCAGTCGTGTTTGAATTAAGTGGAGAGGAAACATAGAAAAGAACCTTACTCCAGGCTTATCAAAGAAAGCCTTCACTTAACTAGATAAGCTAAGTACAACAGTTTAGTTAATGGATGGGGTAATCCCTAGGAAGCAGTGTCAGACTCAGGAAGGCAGTCACCTGAGATGATGACAATCTCTGGGAAGGTTCTGATAGGAAAATAAGCGTAAAAGCAGTCTGACAATCCCAGATTGATATGATGAATTATGCCATCAGAGCACAAGGCTCTGGAAGGTCCAATCAAGTCAGAAAAGATGATACATTTAATCTAAAATGGCAATATTTTTTTCAGCTATAGGAAATCACAAAGATGATCTACTAAGGCCCCAGGTTTCCCATCTCTGTAAGGCATAGGATGACTAAGGGTAGGAAGAGGGTATCTGTTCTCTATTGACAAAGAGAATAACCATATAAATGAATTTACAGATCCTGGTTCTGAGGAACCCTCAGAACCAGGAAAAACTGAGTTCTAGTTCCTCTTCTAACACACACTGGCTATGAGCCTGGATGAGGTATGCCTCTCAGTGCCCTGGCAGCTCTCTAAGAGACTAAGATGTAGAAAAGGTATCGATCTACATTGGGAGAAGGAATTTCCTCACCTGAGAGTTCCTTATACCATGGATTCCTTGGCAATTTTTGAAGATAGGCCAAAGCATTTACCGTAACAGTTCCTTAATGGCACCTTAAAGCAATAATTGCAGAATATTATAAGTAGTGCATTAAATTACCCTGGAAGTTCACAACACATTTTGTTTTGGTTGAAAGGAGTTTTTGGAACAACAACAAAAATTGGAAATCACTACACTATACTAATGAATTCACTGGTCTAGTCTCTATCCTTATTATCACGATTATCTTTATCTAATGGCAGTTACCAAAACTGCTGCCACAGCTACCAGAGAAATAGTCTCTGGAATGTGTGATGAAACAATTCAAACCCACAGACAGTGGTTCATATGTTACAAACTTGAAAGTCACCCACAAAGAGTAAAAGTTGGCGTTGGGGATCTATTTGAATGTATTCCATAGACCTCAACATCATTATTGAGTTGGTCAAGTAATTCAGAATATTCTCATCAAGTTTGTGACAAATTAGGATGGATTTTTAACACTATGGAAGGAAGAAATAAGATTCAAAATGACTTGAATAAATTGGGAAATGATTCTGTATAAATAGGATAAAATTCAATAGACACCAATACAGTGTTATGCTAGGACAAAAGGTCACAGAATAACAACAGGATGGTGTCAAAGCCTACTCATACACACAGTTTCATGCATTTGCTCTTGCTCTTCTTGTACCCTGCCTTAATTCTTGCTGTTCCCATACTCCTTCAATTATCATTTACCACAAGAGTCAAACCATACTCTCCAGAGAGTTACACCCAACCTGAAACATGCCCCCAGTTGCCCAGGGATTTGTATTTGACTACCTCATGACTTTTTGTTCTCTCACACTGTTGATTTACAGTATTTCTCGCATCACCTTGATCAGTTAAACCAAATATTACCTGTCCAGCCTTTGCACACACAAATTCTGTTCTAGACTTCATACAGAAAAACCTAGAGGCCACCTTCCTCATATGCTCACCCCCACACCAACGGTCAGCATCAGGAGAACATTTGGCTAGGTCTTTTATGGCTAGGAGTTGAGGTGGGGTGGACAATAATTCACAGCCATGGTCAGGTGTAAGATTTTTCCCCTTCCCTCAAACATGCAGCTGGTACCTTTTCAAAATCTATCAGACAGGGGAACATATGGTAAAAAAGCCTTGAAGGCCCTACCTGGCCAAGAGCCTAGATTTAAAGATTGAAGGGCCTTCAAACTTCATTTGAATTCATATTCTATTATTATTCCTATATACTATTATCATCCAAATAATATTCAAATTATATGGTCATATTATTTTACAAATGAGGAAATTGTGGCCCAAAGAGGTTAATTTATTTGCAAGTTCACAGAGGTAGTGAGTACCAACCTGGGATTTTAACCCAGGTCTTTTAACTGTAAATCCAATACCCATTTCACTGTAGTAGGATGTCCTCTGCACTATGTTGCAACAGTTAGATGAATATCTAGGTTCTGTCTCCACAGTTAAAAAGGAATATGAAGGGTCAGCTAGGTGGCACAGTAGATAGAGCACTGGCCCTGGAGTCAGGTGGACTTGAGTTCAAATCTGGCTTCAGACACATAACACTTAGTAGCTGTGTGACTCTGAACAAGTCATTTAACCCCAATTGCCTCACCCCCCCCCCAAAAAAAAGAATGTGGATGAAATTCAAAGAAGAATAAAGATCACTATAAAGATGGAATAATAACTTACATTTATATAATACTTTAAGACTTCTAAAATGCTTCCTCTCACTCCCACCTCTTTGAGTAGATAGAAAAAGTGTTGTCCCCATTCGAGAGATGAGAAAACTGATACCCAAGGGAGCTAAATAAATTTCCTATGGCCACATACCTAGTCAATATCAGAACTGAGATGTGAACCAAGATCTCCTTATCCCCAGTTCAGTGAGTTCAGTCTTCTTTCCAATCTTCTATACTGCCTGTGAAGAAAGGTTAAAAGAATGGGGCTGTTGAGCCCAGAGAAAGGAAGAATGAAGGGTGATTTCTCATGTCTTCAAACATATAAGAAGTTTTACTCATAGAAGTAGGGATCATTTATTCTTCATATTCACAGAAGACCAAACCAAGAAACAAATAGTAAATAAGAAACACAGGTTTTCAACCCAGGTTCTGTGATTCTTAGGATCTCTAACCAATGAAACATTTTTCTCAGTTATTATTCCTAAAGTTTACTGGCTTTCTCTTTCAGTGGTGCTAATGAATTCAGGTTTTCATCCCTGGTTGGGTCATCCACCCTTGGCTTAAACATTCACCTGCCTAAAGGCAGCCCATTTGACCAGGTGATCTCCCAGGGTCCTTCCCAGCCCAAGGATTCTGTATTTGGTGTTACACCCCTCACTCCCACCCTACACTCCCCTCCCCAACCAAATTTAGACCTAGAAGGAGCTTTGAATCGTTTTCTTTTGCACCTGACTACACTTCTGTTAACCCTATGGGTACCCATACCACAGCAGAGGTTACCTTCTGGTGTTTCGGTAAACAATCCAGACAGTGAAACTTTGTGCTACCCCTCTGTTCTCAATTCTCTTCTCAGTCAGGTTTTGAAACATGAGGACTGTTTGCTGTGTCAAAACCCAGAGTGAGAAGACATTTTCACCCATTGTTGAGGTGAAGATGAGAATGTACATTATCTTTCTTACCTTTTGTTGGACTTTCTGGTTTTCCTCCTTCCTGCTTAGTTCCTTTTTTTTGCCTTCTTTGTCCTAGAAAGGGCAGCTAGGTGGCATAGTGGTTAGAGTGCCAGGCCTGAAGTCAGGCAGACTCACCTTTGACAGTTCAAATATGGCCTCAGACACTTGCTAGCTGCATAACCCTGGGCAAGTCACTTAACCCTGTTTGCCTCTGTTTCCTCATCTATAAAATGAGCTAGGGAAGGAAATGGCAAATCACTTCAGTATCTTTGCCAAGAAAACCCCAAATGGAATCATGAAGAGTCAGACATAACTGAAAAGACTGAATAAATTGTCCTAAAAGGTGGCCTCTTGGGGGTGCAGAGAACACTGAATCTGGGGTTAGGAGACCTGGTTTTGAGTCCTGGGTCCAACCTTTGCTAGCTGTGTGAATGGGAGCAAGCCATTGAACTTCACTGAATTCAGGTTCCCGATCGGTAAAATGGGGTGTTTCAATGATCTATCTCACAAGGTTTTATGGGGAAAGCACTTTATATGAATGAATGAGTGAATGAGTGTATGAATGAATGAATAAACACTTACCATGTGCAATGACTAACATACATGCCATATGACTATGCCTTTGTAAACTTTAAGCGCTATAGAATTGAGATTTATTACTTGCTCTCTATGTATCCTTTCTCTTTTTTGCTCTTTTCATTCATTTTTACCCCCATTTTATGTTGAGCGCCACACTTCACTCTCTTGTTCGTCCCTTCCTTTCTCTTTCTTGACGGCTTTTTCCAATGAATAACAGGAACACAGCTAAGCTGGTTTTTATCACGGCTCCTGTCCCTGCATTTTTCCAACTCAATTAAGCCATTACCAGAACTAAATGAGGCATGGAGCCTCCAAAAGTCACACCTGTTGTCAGGGAGATGGAGCACACATGGCTGAGTAGTTGGCAGGCAAGTGGGAGTGGAGGGAGCCAGTGGAGTGTGACTTGCCCCTGTTTTTGTGTTTCCCTCATGCTGAAAGATCACCTTCATACCAAAGCAAAATATCCCTTCCTTTCAATAAAAGCCTTTGATCTAGATTGGAGACAGGATTGGATTGTAGATAGTTAATGAGGCTCCTATCTGGCATATGCATCTATAACTATCTATGTAGGTCAATGACATATATATGTGTGTATATATATAATAATATATTATGACCCAAGTTTGTATATATATATGTGTGTGTCTATGTGTGTGCATGTGTGTGGTATAGTCACTTGGCTATATATATTGTGTGTGTGTATGTGTGTATTTGGACAGCTAGGTGGCATAGTGGATAGAGTACCAGACTTGGAAACAGGAAGACCTGAATTCAAATCTGGCCTCAGACACTTAGTAGTTGTGTGACCCTGAGCAAGTCACTTAACTCTGCCTTAGTTCCTCTTCTGTAAAATGAGCTGGAGAAGGAAATGGCAAACCGCTCCAGTATCTTTGACAAGAAAACACCAAATGGAGTCACAAAGAGTCAGGTATGACTGAAACAACTGAAAAACAACAACAAACACATACCCACATATGTGTCATGTGGCCAATGACATATGTATATACATTTATGTACACATATGTAGGTGTGTACATATGTATATGTGTGTGTATCTGTATATAACAGACATGAATGGAAACATATCACAGAATATGTCATCAACCAAGTAAAAGATTGTAGAAGTTTTAGCCAGAGTCAGTTGTACAGGCCTGGAGATAGAGTCGGGGGGCGGGGTAGGGTAGTGGGTGACATTTTTCACTCAGATTTTATGAGTGGCTTCATAAACACACATACAAAAATATATACATATGTTTGTGTGTATGTATATGTATACACACATATACACATACATATATAGAACAAAAGCAAAAAAGTCTACATTCTACAGAGCTGCTGTTACAGCTACTATTCATTATAGATAACTTGTTCCTCTTCTGAGCTCTCTTTAGTGTAATTAGTGAAACAGAGCAAATTCCATCAGGATCTATGCTCTAAGTAAATTCCTGTTTGGTATTTCTCAGAAATGGAGAGATCCTAGTTTCTGTTCTTGAACCATGGGGTTGATGAATAGCATGGGGCAAATCACTGAAACTTTGGTAACTCAGTTTCCACATCTGAAATGTTCCCTGATCTCATAGAACTTTATGTTTTACTTATGCACTTAGCACATAATTTGTATTCTATTTATTTGTAACTCATCTGCTCTTCCCTTCTTAGAATGTAAGTTCTTTCAAATCAGAGACTGTGTCTTATATTTGTATCTGTACCAGAACCTGGGATGGTACATTCATTACACATTGCGTTTAATAAATGTTTCACAAGTGAATGAATTAAAGAACTATGGAAGACATTATTCTTGTCTAGAGATGTAGAATGTTGAGAACTTAGAAGTTGTGTGTTTGGGGGAAGATGGTAAGGAGAAATATTTTGTTTTGTCTGATATTATGTTAGATTTCTCCGAAGGAATACCAAAAGTCTTTGTAGTTCACCTTCTCTCCCCTTCCCCTCCACCCCAGAAGTCTTTTTGACAAGCACCTCCAGTCTCAAAGGAAACATTGAGTTAGGACTTGGGAATCTATCTTGGGAAGCTATCACCCATCCAGCAGGTCATTTCCCTCTGGTCTCTCTGTCCCCTGTGGGCATGACCAAAAGTGGACTACATCTCATTAAAGAAAGTAGATGCAAAGGTTCCTGTTTGTTCACTAAGGTTTAGTTGTTTTGAAAATAGTAGCACATAAGAGCATCATGGAATTGTAGAAAGAGATCTTAGAGCTGATCTAATACAACCCATTCATGTTTTTTTCTCTTTAAAGATTTATTTTAATTTATTTCATTAAATATTTCCCAATTACATGTAAAAAAAATAACAACTTTTTTTGAGACAATCAGAGTTAAGTGACTTGCCCAGGGTCACACAGCTAGTAAATGTCTGAGGCCAGATTTGAACTCAAATCCTCCTGACTTCAGGGCCAGGGCTCTATCCACTGTACCACCTGACTGCCCCTGGACCAATCATTTTTTTTTTAAATTTTGAAATCAAAGTTCTCTCTCCCTCCCATAATTCCCCCTCTTTGAGAAGGCAAGCAATTTGGTATCAATCATACATGTGAAGTCATGCAAACATATTTCCATATGAGCCATTTTGCAAAAGACAATACAGACAAAAAGATAAACACGTCATTCATCTTATTGATGAATAGAATGGAAGCCCAGATAAATGAAGTCATTTTCTCAATGGCATATTAGCTAGTATGTGGCCTCACTGGGACTGGAAATCAGGTACCCTGACTTCTTTTTCCAGCACATAGAGAATGAGAGGGAAACAGGGAGAAAGGAGAGTGAAAAGGATGAAGAAGGAGATAGCAAAGAGAGATAAGAAGGGAGAAGGGAAAGGGAAAAATGTAGGGGTAAGAGAGAGAGAAGGGGTTGGGGGAAAGGAAAAGGGAAGGAATCTTAGAATTTGAGTGGTGTTAGAGCAAATGGTGAAAACAGAATCTAGGAAGAAAAGGGATAATAAGAGGATGGAAAGATATGATCAATGTCCCCATTCTATTCAAGCATTTTCACCCACCATGGCTGGTAGGGGGTACAGGTATATTTGAGCATCTTGGTCATTAGCTACTACAAGATGACTAGAGCATAACCAACTCTAAATCCCAGGGACGGGGAAGAGAGAAGAAGGGAAGTGCATCCATGTCCTAAAGCACCCATGGAAAATTACTCTTTGAATAGGGTCAACACCTTCCTTTCTATGCCGTGAAACTGCTCTATTACTGGTATTTGGGGACTGGCCTAAATTATAGGCTAAAGGTGTTATAGCAGATATTCTTAAGGATAAAGGCAGCTTAGGTGACGCAGTGGATAGAGCACTGGACCTAGAGTCAGAAAGACCAAAGTTCAAATCCAGCCCCAGACACTTACTAGCTACATGACCCTGAGCAAGTCACTTAACTTCTGTCTGTATCAGCTTCCTCATCTATAGAATGGAATTCATAATGAGCACCTACCTCTCAGGGTGCTGTGAGGGCCAAACTAGATGATATTTGTAAAGCACTTTTCTAACCTTGAAGTACAATATAAATGTGCAAAATAAATGCAATTCTTAAGGTAATAATGAACATATTTATATGATAATAATAAATAAATACAAGTACAAAATAAATAAATATTATTACTAGTTATTATATTATTTGGGGGGCATATGTTTGGGCGTATATTTGACCTGGTAGACATAAATCTGTAAAGTATGTTTTAGTAGGGTTATATAACATCATGTTCCAAAGTTCTGGAAGCCCAGAACAGAAATATTGCCCAAACTTTTTTGGAAGTAGGAGGAAAGAATGAATTTCCTTTCTTTTTTCTTTCTTTCTTTCTTTCTTTCTTTCTTTCTTTCTTTCTTTCTTT
>NW_020954737.1:2208324-2260344 GCF_900497805.2 Vombatus ursinus
CTTTCTTTCTTTCTTTCTTTCTTTCTTTCTTTCTTTCTTTCTTTCTTGGAGGCTATTAGGACCATACCCCAAGGAGAAGTTTACAAAACTTAAATAAAAAAGTCATCACAAAAAATTGCAAACACAATATGCTTCTAATATTTCTGATGTTTCAGCAACTTGGGAAATTGTTGAACGATTTATGGTATGTGAATATAATTGATTGTTACTGTGTTGCACGGAATAAAAGAATGTGAAGAATTTAGAGAAATATGGAAAGATTTGTATGAAGTTATTGAGGGTGAAAAAGACAGAAGGAAAAATAATATAGACTCTGAATAAAGCAACGGTCAATAAAGTTAACATTGAGAGGCAACAAAACTATAGTTAAATAACAGTGGTCAGTATTCTGTACTATCAAAGGTAAAGGGAACATCTCTCTTTCCTGTTGATCAATGATATATGTATCATTATACATATATTAACCATTACATATATTACATATACATATAACCAATACATACATTAACTCACTAACCATTTGAGGGGAATGTACTTTGGTAGGTTGGGTTTTTTGTAGGTTTGTTGAGAAATGTCTACATCAAAATGGCATGTATTCATTTTTCTTTTAGGTGGAGATTTCTTTTTACTGGAGATAATTTAGAATCATATAATGTTAAAGCCACAAGGAAGCCTCTATTCTAGCCCCTTCATTTTACAAGTAAGGAAATTAAGGTTCAGAGAAACTGTCATTGAATTTAAGAGCTCAAAGAGATATTAGCAATCATCTCTTACAAATGTGGAAACTGAGACTAATAGAGGTAAAGTTATTTGCTCAAAGTTCCACAGTGAGTTAATATCAGAACCCAAAGTATAACCTGGCTCCCCATGCCTAGTCCGATTCTCATTCCATGGCAACACATTTCTTTCAACTTGCTTTATAACTAACAAGGAGTGTTTCCAGCATATTTTGCTTAGCAATCCAGATTGACTGAAAGAGAGAAGACAGCAGGGGAAATTACCTGAATTCTTGGCAAAAAATTCATTAATTCAGGTACCTTTTCCCTCTAATACACCCCACATACTGATGCCAGTTATGTGGCAGAGGTGCATAACTCTGATCATGTCACTCTACTAATCAAAAGCCTTCAGATGATTGAGTTCCTTAGCACAGCATTCAAATCCTTATACCAATGGTGGGGAACCTATGGCCTCAAGGCCACATGTGGCCCTCTAGGTCCTCAAGTGCGGCCCTTTGACTGAATCCAAACTTCACAGAACAAATCCAAGGCCTCGAGGCCACAGGTTCCCTACCTCTGCCTTATACAATCTGGCTGTAATTTACCTTTCTGGCCTTCATATTTTTCCCTTTCCTGTTTTCTTACGCTCCATCCAAACTGGCTACTCTCTGTCCCCCAAACACATTCCAGGCTTTCTTGCCTCAGACCCTTTGTTCACACCATTTCCCATGTCTGGAATACTCTCCCTAATCATTGTTGCCTATTGAAATCCTACCTATATTTCAAGATCGAGCTCAAATGCCACTTCCCCTGCTAAGCCTTCCTTGATTTACACCAGCATCCCAGTGGGTAACGTGATTTTTTTTTACCTTAATCTGAATTTAAGACTCAAAATACTCACAGGAATTTGTGATCTCATTATAGGAATTCCCTCTAGTAATGTAAATCTCAACCCATCCATGCCTGTCCATCTTGGACTATTCTTGTCCTTGTCCTCCACAATTTCACCACAGAAGGCCACCCAACTTCAGAAGGAAAGTTGAGGGCTTCCCAATCTTTCCCTTGACATTGAAAGGATTGAGGACCTTTGTTTCTGGGAGAAGCTTAAAGCAACCCAGTCCATTCTTCTCCTGTTCAAGTCTAGGTTTAATTCGTCCATTTACAATGTATGTCATATAGATTACATATATACATACTATATATATGTATATATATATACGTGCAGAATTGAGACTACATACACATATCTTTCCACATATATGTATATGATGTATTGGTTACATATATAATACATATATATGTGGATAGATATGTATGTATGTATATACATAGGTAAATATGTATATTCTGATGGATGAGCTCTTTGGTTGTCTATTTACTTGCCTATTGTAGTCATTCTTCATCCACTTAGTTTTTCCTATATAGATGGTTAGAAATTAGTTTACATTCTAAATGCCCTAATCTCCCCACTAACAAGTATTTGCCTCCTACAAAATATTAATTACTTTGTATTTTGTATGTACCCTATATCTCCTTTTATATGTACATACTGTTTTCCCCAATAGAATGTAAGCTTCTTGAAGGCAGGAACCATTTTTTTCTTTGTAAATACCCAGGATCTAGCATAATGACTGGAACATAGTGGGCATCTCATAAATTCTTACTGATAAATTATATTCTATTATCTAGTATCCTCCTTGAGGGTCCTGGCCATACTTTGTTGATCTTTGTATTTTCCCTCAGTGTCTAGGATAATGTATTGCACATTGTAGTTGCTTGGGAAAAAATGTTTGCATGAATGAGTGAATTTGGTCTTTTTAAAGCTTTTTTACCCTCTAATCCCAATAGAATCTTGGTGTCCATTTTCATTACAAAACAATGAACAACAGGAAAAAAAGAGACATCTTTAAGGCCAGATAAAAGGAAAGACAAAGAAGGGGAGAAAAGACTAAAAACAAACATGACAAATGAAATTTTTGCTTTAGTTGTTGCTTTTTTATCTTTATTTTTCAGAAGTATGGCAGATGGTCTCTACATGATATTGATTCTGAAAAACTGAGATTCCTGACCGATCCAGTCTATAATGGAGAAGATGGCATGCAAAGTACCAACGTGGAGACCGCTGTTCTGTTGTTAATTTCACTGTAGACATGTGCCCTCAAAGCAGAGAGTGAAAGGCCCTCAGGACACCCCTTCTGTCCTTGCACCCTTTTTTCTCCCTCCTGGAGAAAAGAGAAACGATGACCTATTATAGATGTTGCTTGATCCTCTTGGCATTCACCTGGAACATTTCTGCCTATGGCCCTGACCAGAGAGCACAGAAGAAGGGGGATATTATTCTTGGGGGACTCTTTCCAATTCACTTTGGAGTAGCAGCTAAAGATCAGGATTTAAAGTCAAGGCCTGAGTCAGTGGAATGCATCAGGTAAGAGAAAGAAGCCAAGTCCCAGACACACAGAGTCCGATTTTCTCTTAGGGTGCTGGGGATGCAGTTGGAGAGAAACCCAGGAAGGCTGCGTGGTCTATGGCAGTGGTTTCTCTTTAGTGGTTAAGAGTTTGTAATGATCGTCCAATAGGCTTATGCTAAAAAATCCTTAATGGCTCTTTAAGCATAAAATAATTGCCCGATTATGTTGCAAATACACTTTTCCTCTTTGACAACAAACACGTGTGTTTGAAATAGAGTAGGTTTGTTTCTACAGTGATTGGAGTTCAGGAGAGTAAAAGTCATCAGTGTAACTATTGTAAGCACTTAATGAATAAATTTAAAAGAGTATGACTAGTAAATTAAATTACTCTATGGGTTCACAACACATTTTTGTTGTTCTTGAAATGGGTTCATGAAACAAACAAAAAACACTGGTTAACATCGGTCTTTGGGATTATATGAGTAGTGGTATTAGAGAAAAGCTCTCTCACCCACAAATGCACAGGACCCCATGGCTTCACTACATGGTTTCAAAAAAGACAGATGAACATACATGTGTCATGTGATAATTTAATACGCACAATGTAGTGTCCAGAATAATAGATATGTGCCCATCCTGTAGCAGAGCCTTTTAGACGCATATTGGATTTATCAGCCAGAGCCAAAACACTATACCTTGACCCTGATATCATAAAGTCATTGGTCCTCCTAGAAAACAAAGGACAAATAACAACAACATGTCTTCTTTTCTTACTCAAATTTATTAGAATATGATATTGGAGCTGGAAAGGGCCTTAAAGATCATTTAGTTCAGTAGTTCATTCTACAAATGAGAAGGTTGAGGTTCACAGAACTGAACCCAAAGTTACCCAAAGTCACACCCTTTTTTGGGTAACAAAGTTACCCAAAGTCCTTGTAGAAAGGCCAGGGCTAGAATCCACATTTCCTTTCTCTTATGTCCTCTGATTGCCGTCTTACTACCTTACAATCCACCCTGTACCCCTTTTACTTTTTCCCACATTTTCTGTATTTGATGTCTTTAAAAACAAACAAGCTTAAGAGTTTCTGCCTTTCCTAAGTCACCTGACATTTACATTTCTGGAGTAACATTTCATTTTCTCCTTGTATACTTGATGTGCTGAAAGAGCATTTTTTTCTATGTTTCATTTTATTTCTTGTAATTACCTTGGATGTTTGTGTTTCATCCCTGAGCTATTTCTTTACATTCTTCTTTCTTATTTTTTCCTGCTAATTGGACCATTAGTATTTACATTTCAACCCCTGCGCTTGTTTTCCCTAACTGAATTTCACCCCTTTATCAGTATAGCTTATTTATATATCCTATATGTAAATTTATATACCCATATGTAAATATCCTATTTATGTAATATACATATATACCTAGATAACCATATCCTATCTATAAATTTACATAGCCACATATAAATATCCAATATACACATACACCCATAATGCATGCCCTGTATAAAAATTATATACCCATATTTAAATACCCTATATATACATGCTCTCTATATAAATTTACATACCAATATATAAGTACCCTATAAACACATATGTGTATACATGCCCATATATAAATGGGCATTTACATTTCCCACAATTTAACATACTCATATATAAATTTAATGAGCCTAAAGTTTTTACCTTAGACTTATTTAATTACCTTGTTTATTTTCAGCCTTCCTGCATACTTTTTTGCAAATGGAACTTTTTTCTTTCTATTTTTTTCTTCTTTATTTTATCCATTTTCATTATTTTAGCAGTTTTCCATCTATCTATAAAATCCTAACATTAGCACAGGAATGTCAGGGGAGAGGTCCCTTCTAATCCTAAAGTTCTGTGGCTATTTGGGGGCTTCTTTCAAATCCTGGCCAACAAGAAGGTGCCTATCATGGCAACTTCTAAGTAGCCATGTGTGAAAAAGGCCCAAATATATAAATCAGAATTCAAGGTCTATCCCTACCACTGTATTGTTATAACAGAAAAAAATGGACTAGGAATATGGAAATCTGGGTTTTGGTCATGGATGCATCATAGTTATTAGTTTTATCCTGGGCAATAAATCAATAAATAAACATTTTTAATCACCTACTGTGTGCTAGGCACTGTGCTAAGTACACTGACACAAAAAGAGGTAAAAGATAGTCCCTGCTCTAAAGGAGTTCACAGTCTAATGAGGGAAGCAACAAACAAACAAATATATACAAACAAGCTATCTACAAGATAAATGGGAAATAACCGAATGGAGGTACTAAAATTAAAAGGGGTTGGAAAAGGCTTCTTATAGAAGGTGGGATTTTAGCTGGGTCCTTAAAGAACCAGGGAAGCCAGCAGGCAGAACATGGAGGACAGACAAGAAAAATGCCCAGAGATGAGAGATGGAATGTTTTGTTCATAAAACAGCAAGGAGACCAATGCCACAGGATCAAAGACTAGAGGGTGGGTCATAAGGACAGGGCTAAGCTATGAAGAGCTTTGAATGCCAAGCAGAGGATTTTATATGTGATCTTGGAGGCAACAGGGAGCCACTGGAGTTTATTGAGGAGTAGAGTGACATGGTCAGACCTGCACTTTTGGAAACTCACTTTAGAGATTTGAGGCAGGCAGACTCACCAGCAGGCTATTGCAGTAGATGAGGCGTGAGGCGATGAGGGTTCACACCAGAGAGATGGCAGTGTCAGAGGAGAGAAAGGGAAAATTGGAGAGATGTTACAAAGGGGAAATCAACAGGCCTTGGCAACAAATTAGATATGAGGGGTGAGAGATAGTGAGAAGTCCAGGATGACTGCTAGGGTGTGAGTATGAGGGACTGGGAGGATGGTATTGCCCTCTATAGTAATAGGGAAGATGCAGGGGTGGGGTGGGGAAGGATGGTTGGGGGGGAAATAATGAGTTCCATTTTGGTAAATGTTGAGTTTAAAATTTCTTCTGGACATCAAGTTCAAAATTTCTGAAAGGCAGTTCAACATGCAAGACTGGAGGTCAGCAGAGAGGTTGAAGCAGGATAAGTAGATTTGAGAATTTTTAACATAGAGATGGTAATTAAATCCATGAGAGCTGATGTAAAGAGGGTGAAGAGATGAGGACCCATGACAGAACCCTGTGGGATACCTTATGGTTAGAGGGTGTTATCTTAAAGATGATCTAGCAAAGGAGTGGTCAGATAGAAAGAGAAACAGGAGAGAATGCTGTCCCAAAAACCTGGAGAAGAGAGTGTCAAAGAGGAGAAAGAGATCAGCAGTGTCAAAGGCTGTAAGACAGGTTGAAGAGAATAAGGATTGAGAAAAATCTATTGGATTTGGCAACCAAAAGAACATTGGTAACTTTGAAGAGAGCAGTTTCAGTGGAATAATGAGGTCAGAAGCCAGCAAAGGGTTAAGAAGACAGAGAGAGGAGAAAAAGTGGAGGTATCTACTGTATGGGCTTTTTCAAGTTTAGCCACAAAGGATGGAAAGATCAAGTGAGAGTTTTTTCAGGACAGAGAACACATGAGCATGTTTGTAGGCAGTGGGAAATGAGCCTATAGAGAGGGAGAGATTGAAAATAAATGATAGGGGCAGCTAGGTGGTGCAGTGGATACAGCACAGGCCCTGAAGTCAGGAGGACCTGAGTTCAAGTCTGGCCTCAGATCAAACACTTGACACGTACTAGCTGTGTGACCCTGGGCAAGTTGCTTAACCCCAATTGCCTTACTAAAAAAAAAAAAGTAAATAAATAAATAAATCTTAAAAAAAAAGAAAATAAATGATAGAATGGGGATGACAGAAGGGGTGACCTGTTGGAGAAGATGGAAAGCAATGGGATTGCTTGAATAGGTGGAAGGATTAGTCTTAATAAGGAGGAAGGGTGATACAAGGGTGAAGGAGCAGAAAGGCATCTGGGTGATAGAAGATAAGGAATAGGAGAGAAGAGAGAGTTCATAATGAATGGCCTCAAGGGTTTCTGTAAAATATGAAGCAACATTCTTAGCTGAGAGAGTGGAGGAAGAAAGAAGCTTGTGGAGAGATGAAAAGGTTTGGAGAGTGGAATACTGAGTTGATAAGGTAAGTACAGAAGAGTTGCCTAGTAGCCTTAAGGGTCCAATTGAGGCTGTGTAATATAAATTTGTGACGGGCCAAGTTAGAACAGTTGCATGATTTTTCTCTACCTTCATTCAGCAGCACATATGTGGGAGCAAAGAAGACAAATGGTGGGAGTGATCCAAGGCAGAATCTTGACAAGGCGTAATGGGTGAAGCTAGGATAGCTATAGGAGCTAGGGATTCAAGAAAGGAGAACAGTGTAGGGTTGAAGTGGTTCACCTAAGGGTCAAGGTGAGAAAATGGAAGAGAGTGGCTGGAAAGAATTTAAGGGGTCAAGGATTGGAGGTCAGAGTGCGGATAAAGAGTAAAGTTTTATAAGAGAGGTCAAAAGCCAATAGATTATAGGTGGATAAAGAGATTTGGGGGTTCTTGAACATGGAAGTGTCTACTTGTGGGTAATGGCAAGATCAAGGATATGACCATCCTTGTGTGTGGGTGTGGTGGGGTGGGGCCATGGGAAGAGAGTAGGTTGAGCAACTGAGTGATTAGGGTGTTGGAGAGAGAGTCAGTATGTATGCTGAAATCCCGCTTAACTTCTCTGGAATCCAGTTTCTTCACATGTAAAGTGAGAGAGATGAGTTAGATGTTTTCCATATATTAGAAGCCTCATCTGTAAATGGATGGGGACTGAACAAAATGTCTTCACAAAAGTCTCACACCATTGCTTCACCTTAGCATGGCAGTAACCCTGGATCCCTGAAGACCGTGCCAGCAGAATTTGAGTTTTGGCAGGTTCTAATAGTTAAAAAGCATGAAAACCTAGCCTCCAACAAGGAGCCTGCTGCCCAAGTGTTATTAGAGCGCAAAAAAACACTGGCTTTGGAGTAAGAGAATCTGGTTTCAAATTTTGCCTGTAATATTTTCTGCCACTCTGCCATTTTGGGACAGCTAGGTGGTGAAGTGGGTAGAGCACCAGCCCTAGAGTCAGGAAGACTCATCTTCATGAGTTCAAATCTGGCCTCAGATACTTATTAGCTGTGTGACCCTAGTTGCCACAGTTTTCTCATCTGTAAAATGAGCTGGAGAAGGAAATGGTAAACCACTCCGGTATCTTTGCCAAGAAAACCCCAAATTGAGTCAACAAGAGTCAGACATGACTGAACAACAATCACAACAAAGGTCAAAGTAAATAACAAATTGGAAGAAAGGATGAAAATTCAGAAGGAAGACATTGTATATGCAAAAATCAAAGTAAATACAGATTAGATAGAAGTAAGATAAATGAATCACAGTGTAGTGGATAGAGTGCTGGACTTGGAGTCAGAAAGACTGGATTCAAATCTCACTTCTGACATTAACTGGTTGGGCAGCCATGAGTAAGTCTCCTTATGTCTATAAGCCTCAGTTTCCTCATCTGTAAGAGAAAATTACTACCCTGTGGTACCCACTTCATAGGGTTGTTGTGATATGTAAAGCATTTTGGAAACCATAAAGCACTATATAAATGTCAGCATTATAAAACACGGCATGTGAATAAAGCAGTTCCCTCCTGACTATTGAAAGCTATCTACTTTGGGGTAAAAAATGAGAAATGCACAAAAATAAAGAAATTTCCTCTCACCATTTCCTAGAGAAGTTTAACCAGTGCAAAATAGCCCATATAATAATAAGACTAAAAGATCCCAGAAACTACTTGAGCCAGCAAATACTTAATCGCCTCTGTCAACAGAGAGCTATGGTGTCAGGAACCACAATTTGAAACCCATATGCAAAGCATTACAGAAGAGTACATCATAAGAAGTCCTGTCTCAGAAAATAGCAAAAAATCAGTAAAGGAATAAACAAGTCTAACAATACTTACTTTGACACCCAGCTAAGCCATATCAAATACCTGAGAATATTTTTACGTGAAACTGAAAAAAAAAATGACACACAGAGATGTGAAATTTGTGGAACAAAATTTCTTCTGGAATCTGCTGGGATTTTTATATGTACTCACTTCATCATTGTCCACAGTGAAACTGCCACATATCGATTCTAACCCCTTAGTGTGTATCACCTGATATGAGAGGAAATCAAGAAGAAAAACTGGCTCTGGCAAAATACAGAGGAAATCTTTGCAGGAAATAACATAATTTCAAAGGCACTCAGGGAGAGGTTTCCAAGGTATCTCAAAGAGAAAAGTGTCATCAGTGGTGTTTTTACCCTGCAAAGAGATGAAAAGATAGAAATTACTCATAAGCCTGCTTTTTCATCTCTCTAAAATAACTATAAGAATCTCATGTGTACATAGCAGTGGGATCTTTGATGAAAATATGAGAAAAAATACTCAAGGTTTTGCAGACAACTTTCTGTATCAGGCCCACATCTTCATAGTCACACAACTGACTAAGAAGTATTGAGAACATTGTTGTGTCTATTATTTATTAAAAAGGGAACATGTCCTGAAATTCTTCTTATAGTATTTTTTCAATTAACAAGTATTTATTTTCTCTTCTTCCCAACCTACCCTCCTGAACTAAAAAATAAAAACCTTTTTAATAAATATGCATAGTCAAGCAAAACAAATTCCCATATTGGCTTTATCCAAAAAGATGTGTTATTCTACATATTTAGTCTAGCTCTTCTGTATCTGACAGCAGGTAGCATTCTTTATCATCAGTTCTCTGGAATCATAGTGGGTCATTGTATTGTTTAGTCTTCTCAAGTCTTTCAAAATTGTTTGTGCTTATAATGTTGTTATTGTATAAATTGTTCTTGTGGTTCTGCTCACTTCATTTTGCATCAGTTCACATAAGTTTTCCCAGGTTTCTCTGAAACTGTTCCTTTCATCATTTCTTACCCCATAATAATTTTATATTACTTTGATATATCATAATTTGTTCAGCCTTTCCCCAATTGGTAGACACTTCCTTTGTTTCCAGTTCTTTGCCAACATAAAAAGCTACTATAAGTATTTTGATACATATGAGTCCTTTTCCTCTTTCTTTGATCTCTTTGTGGGGCATACATTTAACAGTGGTATCAATGTCTTAATTTTCAAAACAGGGAAGAGTAAGAGAGTAGAAGTTAGAAAACCCGATTCCAATTCTTTCCAAAAGTCTATATATTGAAAAGACAATTTGTGAGTATTTTAAAAAGGAATTGGTGATTATTAATGGTTTCTATGGCTTCACTAAGAACAAGTCATGCCAGACTAACTCTTTTGTTTTTTTGATAGCATTAATTATCAAGTAGTCCAGGGGAATATTGCAGATGTAGAATAGGCCAAGATTTCAGTGAAATATCTAACAGTCTCTCATACTGCTGTTATAGATAAGATGAAGAAGAAAGTCTAGAAAATAGTATAACCATACTGGTTAATAATTAACTCAAATTTATGTTGCATTTTAAGGTTTACAAAGTACTTTCCTCACAACAGTTCTGTAGGGTAAGTAGTAGGGATAACAATTACGAGCTGGGCTTGCAATTTCACTGATTTAAGGAAATATTGGATGAGGAAGCTCCCTTTATCATCAGCAACTTTTCAGTAACTTACAGTCTTAGTGAGGTACCTAGAGAAGTAGTATAAGCAGTATTAGTATAAGTTAAGTTATTTACTAATAAGTTAGTCATTGGTATGTTAGTATCAGTAGTAATATGAGTAGGATAAGCATTATTATGACCATTTTGTAGGTGATAATAATAAGTATCTTTAGCAAATTCAAACCTAGTTCTTCTGACTCTAAGTCCACTGATATTCTGATGCCACACTGAACCCATGTAATAGTCATCAATGGGTCAATGATGCCTCGGAGCAATAATTTTCAAAGTGTGGTATAGGGACTTTTGGGGTCCTGTGACCCTTTCAGGAGGTCAGTCTTTGAGGGCAAAACTACTTTCATAATAATATTAGGATATTTTAATTTCTAATATAGTAAATTTCAACAGATATCATCAATAGAAACAAAAGCTCTTTGGGATCCTCATTTTTTAAGAGCATAAAGGGGTCTTCGGATCAAAATTGCCTCAGAGGAATGTCTCTAGTAGCATGCCCTTAAAGATCAGGCTGTCATGTTGACCATTTTGGTCAATGTCTTAGATCAAACCATAGATGTCATGCTTGTCAAATTTGGAGATGACAGAAACCAGGAAAGACAATAAATATGTTAGATAACAGAGTCAATATGCAAAGAAATCTTAATAGGATAGAATGATGGACTGAGCTCAACAAGTAGAAATTTATTAGAGATGAATGGAAAATTCTGCACTCGGTTTCAAAAAATCAACTTCACAAATATAAGATGAGGGATGTAAGTCTGAACAATGATATGTATGAGAAAATGGGGGAGTTTTAATATCTTGAAGATTCAAAGTGACATGAAAATCACAAATGCTCATTGCATCTTATTCTGATTACCTGCTGGTAATATCCAGAGGGAAGAAAGTGATAGTTGTGTGATACTTTGCTCTGGTCAGATCACATTTAGAGGCTACTGGGTTGAGCACTGGGCCTGAGGTTAGGAGGACCTGAATTCAAATCCAACCTCAGACACTTATTAGCTGTGTGACTCCGAGCAAGTCACTTAACCTCTGTTTGCCTCAGTATCCTCATCTGTAAAATGGGGATAATAATAGCACTATCTCCCAGAGTTGTTGTGAGAATAAAATGAGATAATATTTGCAAAGCACTTTGTAATCCTTAAAACACTATGTAAATGCTAGATATTATTATGTCTTTTTCTGGATATTACATTTAGGAAGACACTGATAAACTAGAGTACAATAAGAAGATGAAAACCAGGGACCATGCCATCCGACAATTGGTTGAGGGAACTCAAGATAGTTCATCCATAGGAAAGATAATTTGGGGAGGACATAATAGCCAACTTCAAATATTTGAAAGGCTGTCATATGGAAAATATTCTAGACTTGAGAGCAAGAAGCAAAGAGTTTCAGTGATGAAAATTTCAACTTGATAAAAAGAAAATCTTCTTAATAATCAAAGCTATTCAGAAGGGGAATGAGCCACCTCTTTAGAAGGTAGGGATCCCTTATCCCAGATCACCATTTGTCAGCCATATTGAAGAATTAGAAAATCTCTCCAACATCCTTTTCAGCACAAACATTCTGTGTTTCTCACAGAGTCTGAAGATCAAGGCTATTTCCCCCAAAGGGAAATAGAACCATCCAATTTTAAGGAACATGATGAAACATCAAATTGCTTCTTGAAATTTGGATTTCATTTAAATAGAGACTATGTACAGAGAGGTAGCTAAGTACTGTTTACAAGAATATTTTTATTTTCTTTTGGTTTTGCTTCAAAAAAATTCTTCATTGTTCAGTGTGCTTTTAAGTACTAATCTTCACCAGTACCAGTACTTGCATTCTGCCAAGGATACTCAACTTCCCTCCTAGAATTCTTAGCAAGACTGCTGCCTCTGTATTCCACAGCAAACTTAGTTTTGTAAATAGAGTGAATTTTTTTTTGTTTTATTCATCCAGACAAGTCTAGTTTAATTTTAATGATTACATTTTATCCCTGGTAAATATGATGTTGAACATTCTTTTTTTGCCCTTAATAATATTTTATTTTTTCCAATTACATGTAAAGATAGTTTTCAACATTCACTTTTGTAAGATTTTGAGTTCCAAATTTTTCTGTCTCCCTCCCTTCCCTCCCCCATCCCCAAGACAACAAGCAATCTGATATAGGTTAGACATGCACAATTATGTGAAACATATTTCCACATTAGTCATGTTGTAAAAGAAGAATCAGAACAAAAGGGGAAAACCACAAGAAAGAAAAAAGCAAAAATGGTATACTTTGATCTGCATTCAGACTCCATAGTTTTTTCTCTGAATGTGGATAGCATTTTCCATCATGGGCCTTTGGATTGTCTTGGATCATTGTATTGCTGAGAAGAGCTAAGTCAATCATAGTTGATCATCACATATTGTTATTGTTACTGTGAAATATAGTGAATTTTTCACACTTAGGTATCGTTCTCCTTTGCATGTCTCCTACACCTATTAAGTTTCATATATGCACAAATTTCCTCCTGGAGACAAGATTATATTTATCAAGCACAAAGTAATCTATATATTGATTGCCTTAGGAACATTTTAACTCAAACCAAATATGACAACTTACAAAATAACTTCTTTGTGTGGGTGATTTTATCAGTTATAATAACATTTTTATTGTGTTTTAAATTTTACAAAGTGCTTTATACCTTCACATTAGTTCTCAACAGGCATATAAGTTGTTATTATGCCCATTTTATGAATGAGAAAACTGGACCTCAGAGAGATTGTGACTTGTCTACTAGTAAGTGTCAGAAGTAGAATTTGAACCTAGTTTTTCCCGACTAAGGCCAATACTCTATCCATCGTGTCAAGCTGTCTTGTGGTTGCCTGTAACTCCTAATTATCTATTTGTACAACCATGTACATAAGAAACTTGTAATTATTCCTTGCCTAGAATTGTTCCTTTCCCAGGGTCCTTCAGAACCATTTACATAACTAACATAGGAGTCTAGAAGCCCTAACGCTCCAGACAATCACAATAGAGCCTAGGAACAAGCATCCCCAGGTGCTTTTCAGAAGCCCACAACCCCAAGTCTTCCAGAAGAGAATGCCTCGTCCCTATTCTCCTTCATTCTCTCCACTAACTTTCAAACTGGCAGCCATTATATTCCTTTGCTACAACAGAAGATAGTGTGTATTCCTGGGCTGAGGCCCTTAATAATATTGCAGATAACAAGAGCACAGTGAAAAATTGCATCCCCTCTGCCACCCAAAACCCCAGAGAAACATTTCACTTTTCACTGGGAGAAAAGGGAAGTTAAGACTGATGTCCAGAAATCTCAACCTTTGTACTGTACTCCTGGATGAGCGAGTTAGAGTCTAAATAGTATCTACTCAAACAATCAGCGGTACTCAGACCTTACTGTGTACATGTCGATTTGGTTCAAACTAGAAGTATTTCCTTAAAGTCCAAAGACATCTCCGTTGAGATAAAAGGGATCAGAGGGACCTCCTAGCTTCTAAGCTTGTTCCCCCTTCTTCCTCCTACCCACTATAAACACAAAAAAAAATACCTTCAGTTGGAAGTCATTCAGACACTGTACTTCCCTGGAATCCTCAAAATTCCCTGGTTCCTCTGTTGTGACCCCATGATTCTCTGAACTAAGGCAAAGTTTCTTTCTCTTCACTCTGTCAGAGAATCTACCTATTTCTCTGTGGTCTGGGAGATACCATAAGGAATATGTCTCCAGCCCAATTAAAACTTGAGATTTCATATGTGTTGTTCATCAACTGAGAGTTTTTGTTGAGGAAAAATGCAAAGTTCCAATGCTGTAACCTACAAAGTATTTATGTAGTTCTAGAAGAGACTGAGAGGAAGAGAATTCTGAGATGATCTTATCTTCCTGTTTTTAGGACTGTCCTATGGATTGTCCCCCTCAAGCCCACGTCCCAGTTGAGCAGATATATTTAAGCTCCACACCAGAATTGAGAAGCCTACATACATATATTCAAGCATGTAAGATGCTTCTGTTAGTCAGCCAGATTGTCTCCTAGCCCTCTAGTCTCTCAAGTGTGAAGAAGTAAGTAGCATCCTGTTCTTAGCAACATGTTTGGGGGTTGAAAAATTCTGGGGTCACATATTGGGCTTGAGCTTCAGGCACCCCACCAATAACTAGAATAGTTGTTCAGTTGTTTCAGTTGTGTCCAACTCTTCACGACCCCGTTTGAGATTTTCTTGGCAAAGATACTGGAGGGGTTTACTATTTCCTTCTCCAGCTCATTTTACAGATGAGGAAACTGAGGCAAACAAGGTTAAGTGACTTGCCCAAGGTCACACAGCTAGTAAATGTCTGAGGCCACATTTGAACTCAGGTCTTCCTAACTCCAGTCTCAGTGCTCTATCAACGGTACCACCTAATTCCCCCAAGTAGAATAGGAAAAATAGTGAATATTTCCAATTTACTTCACTGCATTTTTAATGCTGGAGTACCATTGTTAAACCAGCTTGACTTTTCTAAGATTCATACTTTATTGCACAAGAGAATGGAGAAGTGAACAGCCAGGTTAGGCTCTGAGATTGTGGCTGCTCAGCTGGGGTAGTCTGGGATTTCTCTCCATTCCCTCCCACTAGTGTTGGTGGCATATGTGGTCACTGTACTTCCAGGGAAGGCTGTCAGAAACTCATGTGTTGAACTTTAATTTTCATAGTTCTCTTGTGTGATCCATGATCAGGCCCTGTGTCACACCACAACCAGGATACAGAATAATTCTAGAGGGTGTCTGAGTGGTAAAGTGTCCTGTAAATAAGCCAAGGTATTCTAGGCTACTAGAACTCTCCTATAACTGAGCTCTGTGTCCTATCACAAGGGAAGATTATCTGCCAGTAGGTATCTTTATGATACCTATGATTCATGTATTCAAACTGGAGTCCCATGGCACAATTCACAGAAATGATGTAGCCGTTAACAATGCCCAAGAAACCCAGGGGCAGAATCTCATTAGAATTAATCACTGGTCTCTGTGTCCCAAGGTCACATAGCCATGTTGGGTCATGTTTACCTCACATGCCTCCTCCTAGAGTTGTTGATCGCCCAAATGTGATTCTTTTCCTGTAGAACATTTTTTAATGTGCCAAAGTCATTAGCTTGACCTGAATTCCAGACTTAACCTCTCTCTCTCTCTCTCTCTCTATCTCTCTCTCACACACACACACACACACACACACACACACACACACACTCCACACACAACTTTTGTGAAAGGCAGCCAGGATCAGGGGATTTCTTTGGGCAGTAGTTCATCATTTTCTATCACTAACAACAGCAGTATATATTGAGTGTTTGGAAAACCAAGAAGAAAATTATGGGGAGAGAACTCAGATGCTGACATACCTAGGCTGTAAGTATAGAAACCAAACATCATTTGATATAGGGGATAGTCTTAATCTCAAGAAAAGAGATTCTACTTCTAATAAGGCTTTTCCAAAGGAATATCTTCTGCAAGATCATGTCTCACAATTTTTCAATTAAGCATAGGGTATATTTAATTATATATTATATATATATATATACATTAGTATATAGAAATATACAAATACATATAAGTCCACTAAATATACAAATACATAATATATAGGTGTGTGTATCTTCCATACATACATACATATATAGATTATACATTTAAATTATATTCATACCCTTTATGTGTAAATATATCATGTTATCAGGATACATATGATATGTGATTATGTCATATAGATATATTTATCAATATTATATATATATATTTCATTCAACTCCCATTTGGAGGAGAATTTGGTTAACCTTGTGACAAAACTATTTCATCTATCAAAAACGTTGTTAATTTTTCTGTTCAAATGAGAGTTTTAATGTGGTTTTCTTTGAAAATACAGTTTCTAGAATAAGCTGAGATTTTTGTAACTCTAAGCTGGGCTTCAAAAGCAAGTGTCTACTTTGTCAATAATTGTATTTAAAATTCAGTTCACAGAAGTTTCCAGCTAACTTAATCAAAAGAGAAGTGGGGAGCTTAGATGAGTCCTCTCCAAAAATGATATAGTCAGGTTTTGAGAAACTTTCTTATGTTAGGAAAGGTAGTCATGGGGTTCACATAGAGATTTACTCAAGATGATCATCTTTCTCGGCTTCTGCCACATATGAGAAAGCAGGAACTGAGAGCAGGGAAGAACCAGAACCTTGTCTCACTGGCAAGAGGCAAGATTGGAGCCATATGACCTTGGGCAAATCACAGCAACCCTCTGGGAATTATCTCCCTTAATTGTAAAATAAGAAAATTGGATTAGATGGTCTTTCAGGACACTCTTATAGATCTAATAATCTAGGGAAAAGTTACCATATTGAACCTGTGTCTACTGTTTTATGCCTTGCTTCATATATGTTATCTTTTAATATTATAATTAATATTAAATAGTATTAAATAATTAAATAATGATAATAAATAATTAATATCTTTTAATAGAGTCTGCTAATCATGGTTAAGATTATTATGTTTAATTGTTTTCATAAAGAATTCTGGTTTCTTTGCCATGACATTAGATGGAAACTATATTATTCTCATCTTAAACCATGTGCTTTCTCATGTGGATCATGTATCATACAACCACAGGATATGTGACTCTGGGAAAGTTATTTAATCTGTCTCAGATTTAGTTTCTTCATCCTTAAAATAGGATAATAAGAGTACCTACCTCACAGGACTGTTGTGAGTAGCTAATGGGGTGACATATGTAAAGTTCTTTGCAAACCTTAAAGTGCTATGTACATTTTAGCTATTATAATTATAAATTCCTTACTTTGAATTTAACCACTGCCCTTTTACTGATATAAAGTGGATGATAGGAAAATGCCCACACTGACTTTCTCCTTTTCTTTCCCTCAGGTATAATTTTCGAGGGTTTCGCTGGTTACAAGCAATGATTTTTGCCATTGAGGAGATAAACAGTAGTCCTGCTCTTCTCCCCAACATGACTCTGGGATACAGGATATTTGATACCTGCAACACAGTTTCCAAAGCCCTAGAGGCCACACTGAGTTTTGTAGCCCAGAACAAGATTGATTCCTTGAACCTGGATGAATTCTGCAACTGCTCTGAGCATATCCCCTCCACCATTGCTGTGGTTGGAGCGACTGGATCTGGCATATCCACTGCTGTGGCAAATTTGCTGGGACTGTTCTACATACCTCAGGTACTGGGCCTTTTTGGGTAGCTCAGTTGGGAAGAGGGTTCATGCAAAGTCAATGAAGAGATACTTGTTAGGAACATTCTATCTGCATGTCTGATTTTGAGTCATTTGAGGACTTGGTTAGAGCCCTATATGATGGTAATTACACCAAACTGCAAAGTCATCTTCCAAATTAAACATGCTATTGTCATAAAATACCTGTGTGATTTGGGGCAAGTCATTTAATCTATTTGGGCCTCAGTTTCTTCATTAGTAAAATGAGGGATTAGATTAGAAGACCTCTAAGGTTCCTTCCAGCTCTAAATTTATGATTCTATGATGATCTTACTTGTGTATGGCTTCACCCTTCATTATGCACCAACCTCAATAGTCCAATGGTTCTGGAATTTCCTTGATATGAATAGTCCTAACAGCAATGAATATAGTGCAACCATGCATGCCCATCCCATAAGACTCTTATTTATATCCTCCAATATGCTTGCAAGTACAGGATGGCACAGTTATATATGTCCACAAATCTAGATCAGTTCAAATGATCTCAAATGAACATGCCTTCTAGGCAACAATGAAAACAGAGTCTATCCAGATAACAATTTGGCATTGCAATCATATGAAATTTACAATATAGTTAATCTAACACATATTTAATGATAACTATCATCCACATGCTGCTGCATGATGTCTAGTCATGAATGGTTATCGGTTCATGTAAGTGACTAAAATGAACATTACATTTAAATGGTCAAGCTAAACAATGGAGAGGGCAGCTGAGAATGGGAAGGTGCTTTTAGATTCCTGTGAGGACCCTTCATAATCCAGGAATGCACCTTCATTGGCTAGTAGGTGGTGCCAATATCCCACATGTTCTATGAGCCTCTGGCTAATAGGTGTAGCCATCCACAAGTGTTTATGAAGAATCAAAGATCAGACCAGGCAGACTAGGAATCAGATTCCACCAAGGAGGTGGGGGGGGAGGTGAGCAATACTGGAATAATGACCAATTCCTCCCCCCAACAAGAAAAGTGGTTGAGGGAGGGTCTTGAAGAGATTTAACCTCTCAGTGCACAAATATTTCTCTAACTGGTAGAATCATACCATAGAATCATATTGTCAGTAAGTGTCAGAGATAGGTCTTAAACTCAGGTCTTCCTGACTTGGGGGCATAAGAGCATAAAAGGGAGGATTCCCAGCCTTTTGAAACTTATAAGGCATGGTAGATAGAGCACTAGACTCAGAGTCAAGAAGATCTGAGTTCAAATCCCCCTTCATATACTTAATAGCTATGTGGCCCTGGACAAGTCATCAGCCTCCCTTTTGCCTCAGTTTTCTCATCTGTAAAATGAGGGAGTTTGACTCAGTGGCCTCTAAGAGCCCTTCTAGCTCTAACTTTCTGATCTTATGAGGCAGCATAATACCACACTTAATTTTTCTTATCCATTTTCTCACCTGCCCAGGGACATCAACTGTGGGGAACTCTTTGTAAATTTTAATGAGTCTAAATTTTCTACTTTTATGCTAGAAGTTTAAGTGCCTACAGAAAATAGCCCTGAGTGTTCACATTGCAGTAAAATAGGTTATCATCTTTTTCATCCTATCCACAAGTTTAACTTCAGATCAAGGTCATCACCCTATAAATTAGATTGGTTGGTATCTCAGTGAATTTTTGATTCATTTATCTAGTGTCCTTTTTTGATTGTTGTTTGTTTGTCTTCCCCAGGTCAGCTATGCATCATCTAGTAGGCTCCTGAGCAACAAAAACCAGTACAAGTCTTTCCTCCGGACCATCCCCAATGATGAGCACCAGGCCACTGCAATGGCAGACATCATCGAGTATTTCCGCTGGAACTGGGTGGGCACCATTGCTGCAGATGATGACTATGGCCGGCCAGGGATTGAGAAGTTCCGAGAGGAGGCAGAAGAGAGGGACATCTGCATTAACTTCAGCGAGCTCATCTCCCAGTACTCTGATGAGGATGAGATACAGCACGTGGTGGAGGTCATCCAGAATTCCACAGCCAAAGTGATTGTCGTCTTTTCTAGCGGCCCTGATCTGGAACCTCTCATCAAGGAGATTGTCCGCCGTAACATCACAGGCAGGATATGGTTAGCCAGTGAAGCCTGGGCCAGCTCCTCACTCATAGCCATGCCTGAGTTTTTCCATGTTATCGGAGGCACGATTGGGTTTGCACTTAAAGGAGGGCAGATTCCGGGGTTCAGGGAGTTCCTTCAGAAGGTACACCCCAAGAAGTCAGTTCACAATGGTTTTGCCAAGGAGTTTTGGGAAGAAACATTTAACTGTCATCTCCAAGAAGGTTCTAAAGGGTCTCTATCTTTAGACCCCTTTCTGAAGAATCGGGAGGAAGGGGGCAGGAGCAGGCCTAACAACATGACTACGACCTTCCGTCCTCTGTGTACCGGGGATGAGAACATCACCAGTGTTGAGACACCATATATGGACTACACCCATTTGAGGATATCTTATAATGTATACCTGGCTGTCTACTCCATCGCCCATGCCCTGCAGGACATATACACCTGTTCACCTGGGAAAGGACTCTTCACCAATGGCTCCTGTGCAGATATAAAAAAGGTTGAGGCTTGGCAGGTAAGAAGTCAGCATAAAATGCCATTCTGTGTGTCTAAGTCCAAATTTGTTTGGCCCAGAGAAGTAAGGTCATGTGAACATTTCACAAAGGCAATTCCCATATGGGACCACTGACCAAACCCCATGTTTTCAGTCAAATTGTTTCTTCCTTGAAGTGTTAAGACGTCTTAACAACCAGTTTTTATAAATCAATGGGCTACTACATAGTGTAGCATATTAGCTCAAACCACTATATTTCATTGTTTAAGTTTTTAACATATAGACATGGCCACAGTCTAGCTTTCAAAAAGTTTTTTAGTGTCCTAGGACTGTGTCAGTGCCTACAAGGATGTTTTTTTACAATACTTTAAACAAAGGGTTCTTAATTGGGTCATGGACTCCTTTGGTAATTTGGTAAAGCATATGGACCTCCTTTTCAGCATCATGTTTTTAAATGCATAAAATACATAGAATTACAAGGAAACCAATTCTATTGAAATACAGTAATCAAAATATCTTTAAAAACAAGTTCATGGATCCCAGGTTAATTACCCTTGCCTAAAATAGAGTTAAAGATATTAGGTTGTTAGGTTGATTTTATTAGGATTGTATTAGAATATTCGATTGATTTTCAATCAACAAGTATTTATTCTAGTACGTTGATTATAATAGGCTCTTTGAAAATATTTGATGAATGAAAAAATCAATGAAAGAATGAATGAACATTTGATATATTTCTAGCATTGTGCTATATACTATAGGTTACAGTATAAGACCTTCTATTTATAAAATGATTACCAAAGAAACCAATAATATTGAAATACAATTATAAAAATATTTTTATTAAAAAAAAACAAATTCATGTACCCCAAGTTAAGTGATCTCTAATAATGTTAGAGGGCAGATAGGTAACACAGTGTATAGAGTGCCAGGCCTGGAGTAAAAAAGACCTGAGTTCAAGTCCAGCCTCAGAAACTTACTAGTTGTGTGACTCTGGGCAAGTCACTTAACCCTGTTTACCTCAATTTCCTCATCTGTTAAATGAGCTGGAGAAGGAAATGACAAATCACTTTACTATCTTTGCCAAGAAGATTCCAAATGGAGTCGTGGAAAGTCGGACATGACTGAAACAATTAAACAACAACAATAAGAATGTTAGTTCTGTTATTCTCTGATAAGTGACATTAAACAAGTCTATCTAAAAAGTGAGTGGGCTTGAATAAAAGAAGATAAGGAGAGTGAGTTATTTTGAACAGAGAATGGACCTGATCCAGAGTGCAATGGGAAGAAGTCCTCAATGTAGCGGTGGAGAAAGGTCGGGTAAAACAGTGGGCAGAGAAAACAACTCTGAAAGTGGCATTAAGGATCAATTGAAGAGAGCTGGTGCTGAGGAAAAAGTTGCCAAGTGACCCCCCTCTGCTGGCCAAACAATGAAATATGATCTTCCTTTGCCCACACCTGAAATGTGCTTTCACTTCCCCAGTCTTTATTCGTAATCTGCTTCAAATTCCCTCTTTCCTGATGACCCATATCCTCTCTAATCCCCCCCCCCCCCTTGCTTGGCATCCCTTTCAGTACTCATGTACTTAACTTGTACAACAGTAGAATTTCAATTAGCTGGAATGTTCTGGTTAAAGGATGATTAACCTTTTTGCTTTAACCTTTGTTGCTCACATTTTTAACCTAACATACGTTAGTTTACTTTGCTGCCTTACTAGTAATACAGTCCAGGCACTGCTCTACATTTTGAAGGTCTAACTTAAGAAACATTCACACATAAAATTGGCCACTTGTATCTTGTCTCCCGTGTATTTCTCTCTACATAGATCTTTCTCTTCCTTTTTTCCCTCTTATGTTATATCTAGCAACCAAGCTGTCCTGGGATGATAGTTCCACCTGGTAGCTAGCACAGGGGATTATTTCATTCAAGAAAACCCTTCCTCTTTTCCCCAGCAGGATCTTGCATATGTTGTTCTCCCTCCGCTAGCCTAATGAAAACGTGCAGTGACTAGCCAGAACTGGCAACAAGACCCAGAGCTAAGTGAGAGAGAATTTCTGAGGAGATGCTTTTAGCATTGGGCATGTGAGGGAATGGAGGTGCACTTAGGATCAGCAAAAAAAGAGGAGAGGCTTGATACTGGGTCAAAAAATCGACACTGTCCTTTCTATACATTGTAGGCACAGGATTAGAGTTGAAGAAGTAGGTGGGAGAGTCAGGGTGGGAATTATTCATAGCTTTACTTTTTACTTTCTATGCAGAATGATACACTGGAAAGAGTACTGGTCCTGATGTCAGACTTGGGTTCAAATTCCACCTCTAACCCTTACTGTCTGTGTGACTTCAGATAAGTCACTTAATTTCCCAATGTCTCCATTTCCTCTTCTGTAAAATAAAGGGGCAGCTAGGTGTTGTAGTGGATAGAGTATCAGGCCTGGAATCAGGAAGACTCATCTTCCTGAGTTCAAATCCAGCTTCAAATGCTTACTAGCTGTGTAACCCTGGGATAGTCACTTAATCTTGTTTGCCTCAGCTTGCTCATCTGTAAGATGAGCTAGAGAAGGAAAGGGCAAACTTCTCCAGTATCTTTACCAAGAAAATCCCAGATGGGATCACTAAAAGGCAGACACAACTGAAAAACAGCTAAACAAAATAAAGAAGTTGGACAGGGTGGCCTCGGAGGTCCTTTAGGTTCACAGGCCTGTAATCCTATGATTTTATCCATCTGAGGGCTTTCTTTCCCCCTTTTGGGAAAAAGATTCAGGCTCTCTAATAATAACATTGTTCTTTTCCTCAAGTCAGTAAGCATTTATTAAGTGCCTACTGTGTGTCTGGCACCGTATTAAGTACCAAAGCAAAACAGTTTATGTGAACAGGAGTTCTTGGACAGGTATGGGGGACCTCAGCCTGTAAACCTCATTCAGCCCTCAGTTTTGTTTCATCTTGTTAACCTAATGGGAGGAAAGAAACCCAGTGGAGGCAGAGAAAATGCAGGGAGTACTGTGTTTTACAGACAAAGGAGGCGATGCCTTTCTTCTGCCACCACTAGTGAGAGCAACTGGGCCTGGGCTAGCTCATTGTTTCTGTGGTACTGCCCAGACTGCTGGAGCCAGGGACTGGTGCATCTTTGGACAAAGCTGGCCATTGCAATCCTTTGACTTGCAGAAATGACTCATTATGTAGGAGAGATCATAGGGTCATAGATTTAGAGCTGGAAAGGGCCTTAGAGACCATCTTCCCCACTTTACAGATGAGGAAACTGAGTCCCAGACAGGTTAAATGAGAGTAAGTATCAAGTAGTGGCAAGGGGCCCCAGGTGTATTTTTTTTGTGTCTTTAGATGTTCACCAGCTTGCATTCCAGGGAATTGTAGCTAGAGGAGACCTGTGATACCTAGTTGATGAAGTATTATGGTGTGTATCTATGTCTATATACACTAAGGGAAAGGGACTCTGATGAAAAAACCTGCCCAAAATCAGCAGAAACATAATCCTTGACCACACTTTCTGACTCACTACCCTACCCCAATGACTTGGCAATGCCAAAGGTCTGAATACCCTTGTGGTCAGAGGTCAGGGATCCTAGACGTATTGATAGGACATAAACTCTTTATTTCATTTTGTCTTTGTATTTTCAGAACCTAGCACATTATGCCTGCTATACCTGGCATTTAGAAGGTACTTAATAAGTTTTTGATTGATTACAGCAAGTACCAAGAAATGCTTCTGATTTATGATTATTGTTGCAAACAAAACCTAGTTTGAAATCTTTGGGAGCAATACCACAAAAGCCCAGAAGATGGAAATGTTTCCTCATGGCTCTGTGTCTATGTGTATCCATACATCTCTTTTTGCCTTTGTCTCTGTGTATCATCGTTTCTGCATATATGGGTTACATAAGTCTAGTTATATTGTCTCTGTTGGACTTTTTTTTTAATAAAAGTTGTAATGATGCCTTTTATTTTTTCATTTAGTTCATTTCTAAATTAACCTCCTTACTCCACCTTCCCCAAACATTCACGAAGTGAACCTTCCTTTGTAACTAAAACAAAACAAAACACTCAGAACCAAAGGCAGATCACTTCTGATAGTCTGTGTGAAAAGCTTTACCCATAGTTCCTCAGCTCTACCAAGAGAGGGGAGTGGCCTATTTTCTCATCTCTCCTGCAAATCTAAGATTAGTCAATTAAAATTACATAGCACTTAATGGTCTTTTCATTTACATAATTTTAGTTGTGAATCTTGTTTTTCTGATTCTGCTTACATTACTCTGTTATCAGTTCATGCAGGTCTTCCTATTTCTTCAAATTTCTTATAATTATTTATCATTTTTATGGCACAACAATATTTCATTCCCTTGAAATGCCAAAATTTGTTCAGCCACTTCCTAATTAGCATACACCTACTTTATTTCCAATTTTTTTGCTGCCACAAAGAGTGCTACTATGAATATTTTGTTACATATGGGATCTTCCTCTCTTACCTCTTTGGGAATCTTAGGGTCAAAGGATATGTCCTTCTCTGGCTAGCAGATGTTAAACTCTGAAATGCAGGAAGGAGGCTGGCAATTAAACCTGGTAGGTAGGTGTGATTCTAACTACTCTGGGTGGGGAACTGGCCTAACGCTTGGTCATACAAACAAGGTGATGGTACTAGGAATTCTGAATCCCATTGGACTGGTGGCCCAGGGGGCCAAGGCTGGCCAGGTATGGGCTAGAACAGAGGCCGAGACTGACTCTTAATAAAGAAGGCAAGCAAGAAGGGCAGGCCAGGTTGAAGGGAAAATAGATAGAAATCAGTCTTGGGTAGATTATGAAACAAATAGGTGTGTAGTCAACAAACCTTTTCAGGACTTGAGAAACCATGGAGGGCTATGAAGCAAGTACTGATCTGAGGTCAAAAATAATAACTGGGACCTCTCCTCAAAAGGTAAATTTAACTGAGGTAATTGAACTGAGGTAACAGAAAGTGAGACAGGTGACTTTGCACAGCTCTCCCTCACTTAAATCCAATTCACTTGCTTGTCATGGCATCACCTTCATGATGTCATGGTCCTCTTCCAGAAGGAAGGACAAACAACAACAACCCTTAACATCAAGCCTGGGTGGTGGCCAATCTCAGTCATAAGGGAGTCAGGCCACCCCCAGGGGCTGACTGGATCACAGATTTGCCTTTTTCAGCCTATGAGTCCTTCAAATCTGACTTGGCAGGCAGTGCTATGTGTTTCTGTTGGAGTTGAACCCAGATAGGAAAAATCTCCCCTATGTTTGAGTGTTGGGACAATTCAACATCTGGACAGTCTTTGGACATGAAGGAAAATAAATTGTTTGCCCAGGGTCCTGATCAGCTCCTCTCCTTCTCTCTTCCACTAGCCTAAAACAAGACAGAAAAATATTTTAATTATTTGTTGTATTTATCGAGTAGAGTTTTGTCCCAATTCCTAATTTTAAAAAGTCAAGTCAACAAGCATTTATTCAATGTTGGCCGTGTGCCAGGCCCTCACAAATGAGTGGAATGTTCTCTATTTCTAGAAAGGGAGCAGAGGGAACTAATTTAAATTACTTTTTACTAATATGTCCTTCAACTAATTACTTCCTGTAGGTCAATGACCTGGGGGAAAGGAGGGAGTCTATTTTTAGTGCTGGAGTAATTTTAATTTCCACCTCCATAATTACTTTCCCAAATTACAGGTAAAATACCTAGGAGGAAGCTAAGGCTCCTGAGAGCTCACCCTGAATATTTAAAGTAAAAAAATTACCTTAGAGATATCACAGTCATCCAAAGGGTTGAAGGGCTTCCTAAATAACCCCCCCCTAGTTCAACTTCTTCACTGTACACAAAAAGAAAATTAGCTTTTTGGGTTATGTTTAGGGCTATGTTAAATTTAAAATACATGTTTAAAAAAACCACTTTGTAACAGCAGATCACAGTTTTTTATACAACTATCTTTTCCGTTCTTTGTATATGGAAACGTTCATTTTTGTGATGTTCATAATAGGAATCGGGCTTGGAATGTGGTTTTATTGACATAGTGACTTCTGGGTAAGGAAACTCCCTCTTACTAATGTAAATCAACACCTTCTCTGCAACCTATAGGGAGTTGCCTCCCTATTTACTGATAGGTAAAGTGATTTGCCCAGGGTCACATACAAGTATGTGTCAAAGATGGGATTTGAACTCAAGTTTTCTTACTTTTGAGGCCAGTTCATAATAAAAAAAAAGTTTTAAAAAAAAGTGTTTCAGAGTCATATTGATCATTTATAGAAACTTGAGTGCCATGGACCCCTTTGGCAATGTGGTGAAGCCTGTGTACCCCTTTTCAGAGTGATGTTTTTAAATGCATAAAATTAAATAATGCATAGTTACATAATAATGATGTAATTAAAATGCATACTATTACAAAGGAAACTAATTCTATTGAAATATAGTTATCAAAATATTTTTTCAAACAAGTTCATGGACTTCATGTTAAGAATTCCTGCTCTAGAAGTGTGGCACAGCCACGGGTCAGCCTCCACCAGCCTTTATGTAGAGAACTAGGGAGGGCGTGCCCATCTAGCAAGTCTCAAAGAGGGGAGGAAAAGGAGGAGGCATTTTACATCTGCAAGGATGTATTTCTTACTAGGTTATAGGCCTATATGACTGTGAAGCTACATATATCTCTGTATGAAGCATGTCTACAGGTCTCTACCTTCCTCCATTTGTAAAATGTCACTCCTGTCCAATCAAAGTTCCACCTAATTCACCAGCTAAAGCAGAATGTAAAACATAAACTCAGAGATCCAAACAACTATAGTGGACCTTCAAGGTCATCTCATCCAACCCCCTCATTCTAGAGAGGAACAAACTAAAGTTGACAGGCATGAAGTGACTTGCCCAAGGTGAGTAGAAGAACTGGTACTCAGAGCTACCCCCACTGCCAACACAGAGCTATTTTCACTAATCTTTCCCGTTTATTATGGCTTGTAGCTGGTGACGATGGTAAATACTCTTTGCACAAAATCTTAATGAACTCCTAGGATTCCAAGGTTATGTAGATTTCTAAGAGGGTAACCATGATTTGACTTTTCTTGGGATCTGAATGTTTTCAGAATCCTAATTAGCCATCAGTGTAAAATTGGCTTGTGTGTGTGTGTGTGTGTGTGTGTGTGAGTGTGTGTGTGGGTGTTTTAAGTGATCAACTAGGAAGACATGTTTCTTACTAAAGAAATTAATGACCAGCTTTTCTCTGCACCATAAATTTATTTCCTGTGCAAAGTATGTTACCAGGTCAAGCGTACATGGGCAGGAGAGGGATATTTGTTTTACAATTTAATAACTGACCAAGTCAAAGGGCAGCTAGGTGGCACAGTGGATAGAGCTCTGGGCCTGGGGTCATAAAGATTCATCTTCCCTAGTTCAAATCTGGCCTCAGACACTTACTAGCTGTGTGACCCTGGGCAAGTCACTTAACCCTGTTTGCTTCAGTTTCCTCATCTATAAAATGAACTAGAGAAGGGAATGGCAAACCCACCCCAGTATGTTTGCCAAGAAAATCCCAAATGGGGTCACCAAGAGTCAGACACGACTGAATAACAATGAATAGAAAGGAGTCGAGGGGAAACTATCAGTAGATGGGTGGGGAAGAAAGAGGCTGGGTGAGAGTAAAACACTAAGTGACTGTCAGGGGAAAGAGGGCCAGCAGTCAGAGAAGTGAACACAAGGTCTCCAGAAATACAGCAGTTGGGGGCAGCTAGGTGGTGCAGTGGATAGAGTGCCGGCCCTGGAGTCAGGAGGACCTGCGTTCAAATGCAGCCTCAGACACATAATACTCACTAACTGTGTGACTCCAAGCAAGTCGCTTAACCCCAATTGCCTCACCAAAAAAAAGAAAGAAAGAAAGACAGCAATTACTTAGATTGTAATAATTTGGCAGTGATAGGATAATTTATCCATGCTGAAGTTCCTCTCTCTATTACATGTAAATATAATTATATAGCTAATTATGTAATTGCATAAATAAGATTATATAGGTAAGTAACTTAATAGTCTAAATAGGTCTGTAGTGAGGATGTTTAAACTACTTAAGAGAATAAACACTCATTTACATATAAACAGTTAAATATTTCAATGATATTGTGTATCATTCTTATTACTTATTAGGGTATGTCCCCCTATGGCCAGGGTGTGCTGGAACAGGCTCCAAATTTCCAGGGTAAACATTTACACCCCAGAAATTAACAAATGCTATAAATCAGGGTTTTGTTTATTATTTTGTTGATTGTCTAGACTTAGGAAAGTGATGGAAAAAAGGTTAATGAATACTAAATTTAAAAGCATTTTTTTTGAGAGTCAGTTGTTAAACATACTAGCCTCTGACCTTTTACAGAGCAATTTCTTGTATGCTAGTTGAAGAGATTGTAGCTATTCCAGGAAATAATTTTAAAATAATTTTAAAAGCATTCCATTTCATATTTTTCACTAATTCAGGAGGCCACCCCTCCCCATTTACTCTAAATTTTCATTGTTTTGTTTTGGGGTTTTTTCTCATACCTATGGAAATGCTGCCCCCAGTAATTCTGAGTGTTCTCTACTCTAGATACCTAATTTTTCATTTGAAATTTCCGATCCTTCATCTGAAGGTTGTTTGCTTCAGGTCCTCTGGTGTAATTCTGTCCTCAGTCGTAGCTGAAAGATTTGTTGTCTTTTTTGGACTTATCCTCTCTCTTCAGTTCCTGTGCCCCAATGTTCTGTTAGACAAGATTCTTCCAGATGCTTCTTCTACGGTGGTGTTCTACCATGCTCATTTCCTTAGTTTCCCCAAGGAACAGAGAGAGACCTTTCCAATCAGTCAGAAAGGTTGTTTTTTATTGTCTGTGGCTGACTGCCTCATTAGAGTGACTAATATAGGAGGAATGAGTTTTTTATTAGTTCTTATAGAAAGGAATTGAAGGTACAATGATATCTTCATTAGTTGGCATGGTCAGAAATTGGGATGTGCTAGTTAACTGAATTTTCTGGTTAACTGTGAATTTAATTTATACCTATAAGGCTGTGAAAAAAAACAAATTAGCAAGTAGAGTCAATCTTTAGCCACAATTTCTGAAATGCCATCAAAATGGGAATGTTTCCCCGGGGAAGCTTCTTTTTCTAGAACAAGAAACTAGGGTGGTTTATTTTTTCTCGCTTAAAAATGAAGAGAAGACAGCATTTCATAAATGTCTCAACTCAGAACCCCAAGAGGGGCATTTTTAGTACTTTATGTAATAAATTCAGTTAACATTTGCCCATTCTTTTTCACCTGGAAGGTTGTATTTTGTTTTCTCAGAAAACAACAAAATCAGCAAATAGATTGTAGTTATTTCTCAGAGGGCTTCTGCAAACAGTCAACTTGCATTTTTATAAGTAACTCTAGGTCAAGGAAAGATGTGTTTTCCATGATCTCATGACAAAACTTTTTAATGATTTTGTTGTTATTGTTTTGTGGTTCCAGGGTTTTTTTTTTTAATTGTTTAGACTGTCACCAGGTGTGAAATTCAAAGCTTTATGACCCTTGCTGACAGTAATTAACATAAGTAGAGTTCTTCAGGTGAGTTCTAAACCATAGAATTATAGAGTCAGAGGAGGCAGGGATCTTTAAGGTCATCTAGTCCAACCTTCTAATTTTACAGATGTAAAAATTGAGGCCCAGAGAAGTTAATAATGAGTTAGTGACAGACAGGTCTGCGAATCCCAATTTGTCCTTCTTGCAACTACACAGAAGTAGTTTGTTTTTTTTTCCCCTGTTTTCTGAAGAGTTCAGAAAATTAATTTTTAAGTATAGAATTTAGGCCTCCCAGCTTGCTTTGGGTCTTTTTATTTTTAAGTTGACTACATGAAGTTTCTGGTTAATTATGGATTTAGTGTAGTTCTGCTTTCCTCATATTTGTAAGAAATCAGAAATGGCTTCCTGCTTTCTCAGGAGCTTATTGGAATCTCCTTTAAATCTGCTTGGAATACCTTGATCTTCTTTTCCAAACATGTTTTTAGTGATGTCTGTTTGAATCTTTCAGTTCCTCATCGATTTCCCACATCCCATCCTTATAAAAATACTCACTGGTATGTAGCACCTTGTGTGTATATAGTCACCATCTAAGGAACCAAGTTTTCTTTTTGGTTAACCAAGTTGGCCTTTTTGTTCACAGCAGTGCACTGGGATGACTCAGTAGAGTTAGAAGGGAATTAGAGACTACCCCCCTCATTTTACAAATGAGGAAACTGAGGCCCAGGGAGGACAAGTGACTGGGATAGAGTCACATAGGAGATGAGTAACAAAACCCAAATGGCAAATCCAGGTCCTCTGACTCCAAATTCAGGGTTCTTTCCATGGTACCATACTATCTTCACAGAAAATAATCCACATGATTCCCAGGTCTCTTTTGTGGGTTGTAACCTAGAGCACTGGGCCTGAAGTCACCTCACACACTTACCAATTATGTGACCCTGGGCAAGTCACTTAAGGACTACCCCCTCAGCTTCCTCAAATGTAAAATGGGGACAATAATAGCACCTACCTCCCAGGGTTGTTGAAAGGATTAAATTAGATAATATTTGTAAAGCACTTAGTACTTTCCCTTGCACACAATAGGTACTTAATAAATGCTTGTTTCTTTTCTTCCTTCATAATTAATGACCCATAGCTCTTCATTGCACATGTATAGTTTGAGTTTTATATTTATTATTTGTCTTTAAACATGTCTGTCATTTCTCTACCCACACATACAAACCTGTAGGATCATCTATTTCCTTTGGCTTAGCTCTTCCCTATCTAAAAAAGTTCAGGGCCATTCATAGACTTGAAGATTTCACGGTGTGGATCATTTATAAAGACAGGTAAACAAAACCCTGCTCTTTATGATTCCCTGAGGATCCCTACTCTTTAACTCAACAAGCATTTATTAAGTACCTACTATGTGCTAGACATTGAACAAAAATGAAACATTTCCTGCCCTCAAGGAGCTTATATTCTACTGGGGAGGGGACAAATAAGTCAATTACATATATAATATGCATATGTGATTATAATATCAATTGATATTATATTAATACATTAGATATACTACATATAATTAAATTCACATAAAGTAAATACAGATTAATGGGTATGGGAAGTCAAATGCAGAAGGTGGCACTTAGTTGGAAAAAATAGATTGGAGTCAGACTATGAAGAGCTTTAAAGGACAAGACTTGTCTTTTATCCTAGAGGAAGTATGGAATCAGTGATGCTTTTTGAGCAGGGGAGGGATATGGCCAGACTAATGCAAATTGGAATAATACCATTTTGCTAGTTGTGTGGATAATGGAAATAAACAAGGTCACCTATTTAAGAAAAAGAAACAGAAGAGCACATCCCGGGCCCAGGCTTGCCTAGAGAAGACTTATCCTCATGGCTGCATGGTGTTGGGTGGGAGATAGGGCAACTGATGCATTCAGAATAGTTCTCAGGCTTTGAAGCTAGAAAGGAAGGGGAAAAGGCAGAAGAGTGGGTCTCTTCTCATGTATGTAAAAGTGATTTCCAGCTCAGCAGCCAATTCAAGGAAACCAGTCAGGAGCTCTTCATCATGGCCTGTTGTGATCCCTTAAGTTATTCATCGAAGTTGGATCATCCCAAACTTCCATGTGGTCTCCAAGAATAGTGACTGAGTAGGTTCTGAGGGGGAGAAAGGATGGAAAGAAGATTATTTGCTACACAAAGACTGTATAAAATATGATATCTGTCTTTATGAAGTATATAGTCTAGAAGGGAGATATGGCACGTATGCTGATAACTCTAAAAGAATACACAACAAATGAATGAAAGATTCAATATGAGTTGCCATATGAGCTTCTGAGAGATAGGTCATTTGAAGTAGGCCTTTCTGGTTTTCTAAATCTAACTTTTCTTTCCACAAGCTGTCTCTGCTCTAGAAAAGCCTCCCACTCCTACCTGATCCTTTTCTTGTATCTTCTAAGCCTAGATTTCTCCACTCTAGAAATTAACATCTTCCATGTAGTCTTACAAAATGGTGCCTTTCCGCCTGTGGTGTCAGATTTGGAAAGCCAATTAGATGTGATCAAGAAGACCCCAATAAAACATCTGGCATTCTTCAGCATCCGTGAGCTTCCATAATACATGAAGTGACAATGGACTCAGAAGTTCTACCTTTTAGGGAGAAGTATCTCAAAAAACCATCACAGACTTTCTTTTCTTCCTGTCATGTCCCAGATATCATTTTTTTCTTGAGACTCTGGCCATACATTCCTGGTTGAACTCTTTCTCATTCTTCTCTCTCCCATTTTTTGAGGTATCAACTGATGCCCTAGTTTGGCAGTTGGACATTTCCCTGGTGTCCTGCTCTTGTCCCTAACTTCAACTCCATGTCCCTACCATTGGCTATCTCCAGTGAAATCCAATAACATTCCCTTAAGTGAGCTAAAACATAACAAATAAATGCCTATGACTTTGTATTGAGCAGCTGGTCTAATTCTTCAAAGGAATCTTTTAAGTCCACAAACCACTACACTGGACTGGGACTGACAGTAGTCAAGGTTTTCTGAAAGTCAGTGGGTGTACTCTATCCACCTGTGTATCCACCTCTTTATTTATAAGCCTATTTTCACCATCAAAGAACTCCAATAAATTAGTCAGGCATGGTTTCCCCTTATAGAAAACATGTTGCTTATGAGATCGCCACTGGAGCCCTTCTTTTCTTCAGGGGCCACATTCACAATCTGCCACTCTCCTTTCAGTCTCTGTAATAAGAACTCATGTATTTTGACTAATAGCACTCCAGTTTCATCCTTGAGTGCCCTTCAAAGCTTTCAGCTGGATGCTATCCAATGCTGGTAATACATCTACATTTATTTTTTGTCATTTTGTCCCAGAGCATCTTTAGTGTTGACTGCTACTCGACCTAGTGTCTCCAGCTTATTCATTTCTGGTATTGGTTGGAATGGAGATGCTCTCTAATTGCCTCCTAGGTAAAGACTGAGAGTGAGACAAATGAGATGATTTAGTCCACAAGGAGGGCATTTATGGGTTTGAGTACCCTTGACCCTTTGAAATCCCCCTTGTGATGGATATACTTAAAGAACCTTTAAATATTTTTTTTTTAAAAAAACTGATCCTTTGTGAGGAATGCTGCAAAGTGTTTTGGGACCTAACTACTAATCAAACTTAACTTGCCTTTTTTTTTTTCATAATAGCTAGCATTTATATAGTGCTTTAATGTTTGCTGAGCTCCTTACCTCATGACTCTATGATGTAGATGCTATTATTATTCCCACTTTACAGATGAGGAAACTGAGACAGGGAAAGGTTAAGTGATTTGCCTGGGGTCACACAGTTAATAAGTATCTAGGGCTAGATTTGAACTCAAATCTTCTTGACTCAGTACAGCACTCTATCCACTTTACCTTACTGCCTACTTTATTGGTTTTTCTATTCTCACACGGACTCTTTTTCCAGTTGTTTTTTTTTTAAAGCTTTTCTCCTCCATTACACTGTGAACTCCTTAAGAACAGGGACTGATCTTTTCGAGTCTTTGTATACTCAGAGCTTAGCACAGTGCCTGGCACATAGTAGGTACTTAATAAATTCGAATTGACTAGTTAACTGGATGCTGTCATTTCATCTGCAGGAGTTTGTGTGTGTGTGTGTGTGTGTGTGTGTGTGTGTGTGTGTGTTTCCAATAAGGTCTTTTTAAATAGTCATCCAACTCCTTGACTTTTTAAGATGTACCTTTCTGCTTGTTCTTAAATAATGCCTCACTTTAGCATGGTTTCTTTTTCTAATACTGAATAATTTCAATAGATTTTTTGGGTTTCTTTTCTCTCACTAAATGCTGAAATAGTGTTATTCAAGTAATATGACTGTCTCAATGGGGCTCACAGGGAGGCAAGAATAAGTACCTCTAGTGTACTTTGATTCTTTCTAGGAAGGGAAGCAGGAGGTTGGGGCCAGAGGCTGACCAATATGCTCTCCTCAGAGACAGGGAGTACTGGACTAGAATTATATCTACCTCCTTAAATATTATTAGTGTAGAGTACATAATTTTTAAGTTCAAGCTAAACTCCTGATCACTATTCATTGATAGAAAAAGGAGAACCATAAGCTTTGGAGGACCACAAGCTTTATATCCAAGACTTAACTCCTTTCCCACCAAATTCCAGTTCTACAGTGAACACACATAGCAAATAGCAAATAAATCCATTTATCTAAGTTGATAGCAACACAGAAAACAGAGAAAGTATACATAGAAGAATATATACCAGATGATGCAGAGTGAAGGATGTTCCTTTGGGATCAAGATAGCTCAGCTCAAAAGAGAGGGGAGGGACAGAGACAGAGACAGACAGAGTGAGACAGGTGGAGAGAGAGAGAGAGAGAGAGAGAGAGAGAGAGAGAGAGAGAGAGAGAGAGAGAGGGAGGGAGAGAGAGAATATCCCAGATTTTCTAAGGGGAAATTCCCTGAAGTCTCTAATACAGCAAGCTGGGAGGGGTAGGGCCATGATAGAGACTGCTTCTCTACATGTCAGCTTCTTCACAGAGGTGTTTTTTTTTTCTTTCTTCAGTAACCTGAAGAGAGGCTAGAATTTGCCAGATTTTCCCTTGAAGCTGGGGGCCAGAAGAGTCCAGAATCTCTTATCTCTCCTGTTCTAGTCAACTCCACCCACCTCTCAATGGAGGCATGGGGCATTGAACAGTTAATATCCACCAGTGAGGAGGGAATCCTGTACAACTTGCCCTTTGAGCCAAGGGTTACACTAAGTAGTTTACCCATAGTCACAGTATTCTCAAGTCAGTAGCAATTCATTCCTTCTTGTCCATAGGTTCTTGCACCACTTGCCAAATTCTAATTTGTACTTCAGTTATTTGTATTTAGGTAGCTAAATGGAAAAATGGATACAGTACTGGATTTGCAGTGAGGAAGACCTGAGTTCAAATTCTGTCCCATAGACTTACCATCTGGGTAACCTGGGCAAGTCACTTAATCTTTCATTATCAATTTCCTTATCTATAAAATGGGAATAATAATAGTACCTTCCTCTCCATGTTGTTGCAAGGATTAAATGAGACAAGATTTGTGAAATACTTAGCACAGTTCCTGTCATATAGTGGGTGCTTAATAAATGCTTGTTTCCTTCTTTAAGCTTATTTAAGCTTAAAACTGCACTAGGACCTGTGGGACACCCCATATATTCCTCCACTCCAGCCCCCAACCCCCACCGCCTAGCAAGCCATCACTTATAACAGATTTTTTTTTTTAGGTAAAGAGAAGTTCAGTAAAATTAACCAACACATTGACCATGTTTGATAGATCCACAGTCTCCCACCTTTGCAATGAAGGGAATGAATGCAATTTTCTCATCTCTTCTCCCAGGTCAAGCTTAGGCATTAGAATTACAAAGTTACAAACAATTTCAATTGTTTATTTTTCCATTTACATTGTTACAATGTGTATCATTTTCCTGGTATCTCTAAGTCAGTTCATATGTCTTCTCACACTTCTCCAAATTCTTCATCATTTCTGACAGTGCAGTAGGATTCCATTACAACCATGTGCCACAATTTGTTTACTGATGTCCCTAATTAAGGGTCACCTACTTTGTCTACAATTCTTTGTTGCCACTGAGGTTCTACTCTCCACTGGGGTTCTACTCTGAATGAATGAATGAAGAGAGGACACAAAGAGAAAAGCAAACAGTCCCTGCCCTCAAAGACCTTACATTCTAATAGGAAAAGACAATGTAGCACTGGGGAATGAACCTTTTTTTTTTTCTGTCTTTGACCTCCTTGGGGGTCTTAGTGGTAACATAAGATCGGAACATTTTAGTCACTTTTCTTTAGCATAAATACAAATTGCTTTCCGGGACAGTTAAACTAATTCACAGCTCCATTAACAGTATATTATTGGCTCCTTAATAACTACTTACTGGCTCAAATTAGACCATTCGAAGAAATAATCCTTTCTCCTGTCTGAAAACCTGATTTATACCTCATTTTCCAATGAGGCATTCAGCTAATTTATTTTTGCAGTAATTAAAATCCCCTCTTACTATTACTTAAGTTCAAGTTTGCCTCTTCCCCAATTGCATTTAGCATTTCACAGTCTCATCACCCTTTTTTAGATGATTTATAATACATTAATGTTGCTAATCTTTTTCTTATGTGAGTACGGAATTTCTACCCACAGAAATTCCATTTCTCCCCATCTGCTACAGTGTGATTTAGTTTGCTATGGTTTTCACAGGAGAGGCAGATAAGCTAGTAATGCTAAAAGCATTAGGCCTTTATTATAGGCACAATTACATTTACATAAGGTCTAACTTGAGATACTCAATGGCATGAAGAGGAGTCCACGGCAAAGAATACATCAAGATCATAGCAACCAGAGACAAGGTTATAACTAGTTCTCCAGATGGAGCAGGAAAATTCTGCAAATCATCCAGGGGCAAAGGGCAAGGATCAAAGGTCAGGCCTCAGGCAAGATCGTCTTCAGGCAAAAGTAGAAGGAAGGGGATCAGTCTTACTAAAAAAAAAATAATCTCTGGATCTGGCACCCAGGTTGCAAAGACTGTCATCACTCCTCCAATTTCAGCGTAATGATATTGAGTCCCATCCCACACAACAGGGCAGTTCAGTAAGATGGGTGAGGACCAGAGGTTTTATAGAGGCGGCAGGGGGTCCATCGGGTGCAGCTCACTATTTTCCTTACGCTTAGGGCACAGTCATTTAGCAACCATCTAGACCAGGGGAACCAGGGGCCTCGAGGTCACATGTGGCCCTCTAGGTCCTCAAATGCCACCCTTTGACCAAATGCAAAATGCTTTTACTAAGGGGATTTGTTCTGTGAAGTTTAGATTTAGTCAAAGGGCCGCACTTGAGGACTTAGAGGGTCACATGTGGCCTTGAGGCCCCTGGTTCTCCGCCCCTGGTCTAGATCTTCAAGGCTTAGCTGAGTCGCCGCCTCCTTGTGAAACTTTTCCTGCCGTTCTTCCTGGCCCTCCACAAATTAACCCAGACTGCTTATTTATGTACTCCTAGTATCCTCCAGTAGAACATAAACTTCCTGAGGGCTGGGATGATTTTGCATTTGTCTTTGTGCCTCCAATTAGCAAGGTGTGACCCTCAATGCCTCCAATTAGCAAGATTGAAAGGATAATGGAACTTTATAGCCTGGAAGATTCCAGGCATAGAAGATTCTCAATATCTATGGTTTTAGAAAAACAGGGCACAGATGCCAAGGCAAGGAGGGTTAGTAGGAGCAGACAGACTGTTGAAAGAAAGGCTAGCCCCAGAAAACCAGAAAGGTCCATTAGATTCCCACACCATGGTACATCCTTTTTCTTATAAGACTTTCCCTTTGGGGCCCTTTTGGCAGGTCCTTCTATGCAGGGGAAGGTTTTGTGTAGAGCCCACCAATGAGCCCCTCTGAGCTAAATTTGGAGAATATCACCACCAAAAGTTTGGCTACCAGGTAGTGAATTTTTTTGCCAAAGAAATTCATGAGGTATAGAGAAATCACAGGACTTTGACCTGAAAGGGACCTTAAAGATCATCTAAAATCCATCCATCCATTTTACAGATGAGGAAACTGAGACCCAGAGAGGGTAAGTGGTTTTTCCAATCAAAGACAAATAAACATAATGCAGTCATTTGATGAGAGACGGAGCACAAACAACTGAGTGGAAAAGAAAAGGGATCAGGAAGTTTTAAGAGGAGGTGGCAATGGGATTGAGCCTTGAAGGAAAATTAATATTCTGAGAAGCAGAGATGGGGGATGTGTAGTTGTGGGGTAGTCTGAGAGAATGCATGGTAGCAAATGTTGCATTTGGGGAACAGCTAGCAATTCATTTGCTGTGGAGCTATATGCATGGACCCAATGCTCTTGAGAAGGAGCATGAGGCAATGTGACACAAGGGAAGGAGCCTGGAGTCCAAGGTCTTGGGTTCAAATCCTACTTCTGGTGCTCACTTCTGTGGCGTTGTGTAAGCCATTTAATCTTTATGAGCCTCAGTTATGAGCCCCTGAGGTCCCTTCTGACTCTTGAACTTGATCCTAAGAATAGTAGATTGTACTTAACACTAAATCAAATATTAGACTGCATTCAGAGGGAGGCAGGTGATAACAGAAAAAAAAATTGGAGTTTAAAAGATAGACTTAACCTAGGACTTTTGCTGGGTGATTGGAGGGGGTTGGGCCTTTTGGCTCATGAAAGAGCTAAGAAAAAGTCTGGGACCGAATTCCTCTGTTAGGGAAAAAGGTCACATAGCTGCTGCAATTCAATGAAAAACCAGTAGATGGCAACCAAGAGCCACATAGCAGGGACTTGGCAGAGAACCAGCAAGAGTTTTCAGCGAGTGTGATGGCACAAAGTAACCTGAGAGGACATCAGGAGCTCATAGCACCATGGAGAATGCAGCAAATGGTGGCGTTGGAGGCAGTTAATGAGTCAACAAGTATTTATTAAAGGCTTTCTTTGTGCCAGGCCCCACCACTGATGTTGTGAGAATTTGTCTAAGAGTGTATCTTTGGGTGTATGGGGAATTTTCCTTGTTATTTGTCTTACTGTGCTGTTTAATTAAGCGCCTTTGGCTTTGAACTAACAAATTCCCTAGGCCTGGATGGTCTGTCAAAAGAGAAATGACAGGGTGAGCTGTGGTTTTCAACTAATCCAAGTATGCCTCAAACCTGAAATAACTTTCAAGGGATCCATGTTTTAAAGGAGCTTGGGCTACGTAAAATGCTGATGAGGTTCAAAATACATTTTGAAAAAATAAATAAGTTTGAATCAGAGGGGTCAAACTTGAAGCCTGCAAAACTCCCAAGTGCAGCCTGAACCATATTAAATTATAATTGAGAAATATTTAACAAAATAAAAATATAACATGGATAATATTAATGTGTGGTTTTCTGAGTCAATTTGTATCCTAATTCCATTTGTTTGACACACTGATTGAAATGAATAATGTTAAGGTGACTATGTGAATACATTTATTTTATCCTACTGAGAATTTAACTTTTGAAGTAAAAAAGATGCCTTTGCAAAAAAAAAAAAAAAAAAAAAGGAGCCTCTCCCACTCCTGCCCCTACCCCCACCATCCCAATTTCCTGGCCTGTGGTTTTTTGTTTTATCTTGATAATTGACCGAGACATATTAATTGCATGGAGTTTGGTTTGAGACAAATCTTCATTTTTTCCACTGGTGAGATTTGGCCTGGAAACCTGACTTGAGGAGGAGAATCACTGTGTACAAACCCTCCTGAATTGTTGTTCCTTTGACTGGGTTTTTACCAATCACAGGATCACAGAATATCAGCATTGAAAAGGGTCCACAGTAGCCATGTAGTCAAATCCATACCTGAACAAGAATTCCACCTGTAACATACCCAAGTAGTGGTCATTCAGTCTGTTTGAAGACCTCCAAAGAAGAGGAACCCATTACCTCCCAAAGTAGTCCATTCCACTTTCAGAAAGCTCTATAAGAAAGTTTTTTCTTGCATCGACCTTAATTTTGCCTCTATAACTTCTATCCATCTCTTATAGTTCAGAGCCAACCAGAACAAATTGAATCCCTCTTTCACGTGAGAGCCCTTTAAATACTTGAAAGATATCTAGCATCTACCACCCCAGCCCCAGGTTTTCTCTAGGCTAAACATTCTCAGTCCCTTCAGTCATTCCTCATACGGGATCAGATTATGGAGGGAGACATTTTGGTCTAAAAACCTAGAAGAGTTGTTGCAGTTTTAAAAAATAAGCATGTAAAGGGACAAAAGAGCTCAGATCAAATCTTCATACATTTAAAACAAAATACTTCTATGCTAAAGCTAGATGCCTAAATAATATAGTGGATGAGCTGGTATACTAGGTAGCCAAAAAGGAATTTAATATAATTGATGCCTAGTAAACTCGGGAAGGACAATAGATGAGGTGTTATAGTGTGGTAGAAATAACACTGAATTCTCATCAAAAGACCTGGGTTTGAGTCCTAGCCCTGACATTTACTGGATGTGCTTGGATTAGACAAAAGTCTTTTCACTTCCCTGAGGATATGTTTCCTCATCTATAAAATGGAGGTTGTGAATATTTGTCCTATCTATCTTATAAGTTGTGGGGAAATACTTTGTAAAGTGCAAAGTTCTAATTACATGAGTTACCTGTGACTACAGCTACAAGGAAGATGGGGGATGGGTGGCATGAAAGAAGGATAGAAAAAATGTGTATGACAGATGCAGTTCACAATACATCAAAGATCTGTGACTTCATCAATATAAGGATTCTCTCAACTGATGTATTTCTCTCCTCTCCAATCCATCCTCCATACCACTGTCAAAATAAAAACAACCTCCTAAGGTAAAGGTCCACCTGCCTTTTTCCAGGCTTGTTTCTTACTACTCCCCTTTACAAACTCTACATTTGTGGACCTTTGCTTTAAAATTTGGCAGGGGAACTGGGGAAAGGGATGGGAAAGGAGCCAATGACTTGGGTGTTCTGTCTTCCTCCAGGCACCAAAAATCATTGCTCTCTCTATACTTCTGTGTAAGTCAAGCAGACTGTAGTTTAATTAGAAAATTGTAATGACTTCTGTCAAGTGTTTAGGGTTATACTTTGGGGAAGTATTGCATTGGTAGACAGCTCTTGCTAAAGCATCTGTAGGCAGGTTATTTAGCCAGTTTTCAAGTCCTTACTGCATTCAGAAGATTTTACTAAGTACAATGGGAAACAGAGAACAAATGGAAGACTGCAGATAGTTCTGGGCAATGGTAATTTACATCCTGCCAAATAGACAGTCAGGGATAAAAGAAAAGATGGCTCTTGGATCCATGAGAGCAGAAATTCATAATACATTCGGCATGGACCACAGATCCTCCCATAAGTAACTAGGGCAGTCTTCTAAAGAAAATTAGTGTGTGTATGTATGTATCTATGTATGTGTATATACATACATATGCACATACATATATACCCACATGGATACATACATAATGCACACTATATGTACTATATAATAAATACTATATATACCTATGTACATACACACACATACACATTATATATAATATATACATGTGTATGTATATATACACACATACTTACATATATATATTACAAAGTTTTGGAATGTGGATAGGATAAGGATGATGGAACCAGAAATAATGAGAGAGTTCCTTGGAATAATATCAATCACTGGGGGCGGAGCCAAGATGGCAGAGGGAAAGCAGTGACTGTCTTGAGCTCTCTCCCAAAGCCCTCCAAATACCTAAAAAAATGGCTCTAAACAAATTATAAAGCAGCGGAACCCACAAAAAGACAGAGTGAAACAAATTTCTAGCCCAAGATAACCTGGATGGCTGATCGGAAAGGTATATCGCACCGGGCGGGGAGAGGAACACAGTTTGGCGTGGGCACGCAGGCCACAGCGACCCTGGAGCAGGGCTCAAAGGACTGAATTGTGGGCAGCTGTGGAGGTTTCCAGACTTCTCAACCCCTGAACACCAAAGACAACTTAGAAGGTCAATAGGAAAAGTCTGTGACTGCGGTGAGAGAGGAGCTAGGTCTCAGCTGCAAGTCTCAAGCACAGCTTCTGGGGCCGTGGCTGTTTCCTGAGCTTCTGGCCCACAGACTGAGGGGGAATCGAGTGGCTGATCAGAGGGGGATTGCAAGGATCTCTTTGCCAGTGCTGAGGCAGGAATCTCTTGCTTTACTTGTGCTTGGATCTGGGTCACAGTTCTGAGGGGCGGTCCCGGGGCGAGGAGGAGTGCTGGTATGGGTCAAACTCAGGCCTTTTGATGAGAATTCAGTGTTACTTCTACCACACTATAACACCTCATCTATTGTCCTTCCCGAGTTTACTAGGCATCAATTATATTAAATTCCTTTTTGGCTACCTAGTATGCCAGCTCATCCACTATATTATTTAGGCATCTAGCTTTAGCATAGAGCTTGTTGTGGTGGTGGAGAGGAAACACCTCACCCCTTATCATACCACCTTGGAAGAACTGAAAATTTACAGGTCCCTAGAAGTACCTCTGAAAACAGCTGTACAAACCCCCGAAGCTTGGGACAGTACACTCTTCACATTGGAAGCAGACTCTTACCTTAACAAAGAGTTTAAAACTCAAGTAATTGGCCAGGATTGTGAGTAAGCAGAGCAAAAAGAGTCAGACTATATTATCTTACTTTGGTGACAAAGAAGATCAAAACATACAACCAGAAGAAGAAAACTAAGTCAAAGCTCCTACATCCAAAACTTCCAAGAAGAATATGAATCAGTCCCAGGCCTTGGAAGAGCTCAAAAGAGATTTTGAGAAGCAAGTAAGAGAAGCAGAGGAAAAACTGAGAATGATGCAAGAAAATCATGAAAAACAAGTCAACAGCTTGCTAAAGGAGACCCAAAAAAATACTGAAGAAAATGACACCTTAAAAAATAGCCTAACCCAAATGGCAAAAGAGGTCCAAAAAGCCAATGAGGAGAAGAATGCCCTAAAAAGCAAAATTGGCCAAATGGAAAAGGAAGTACAATAGATTACTAAAGAAAATACTTCCTTAAAAATTAGAATAGAGCAATTGGAAGCTAGTGACTTTATGAGAAATCAAGACACCATAAAACAAATCCAAAAGAATGAAAAATTAGAAAACAATGTGAAATATCTCATTGGAAAAACAAGTGACCTGGAAAACAGATCCAGGAGAGAGAATTTAAAAATTATTGGGCTATCTGAAAGCCATGATCAAAAAAAGAGCCTAGACATCATCTTTCAAGAAATTATCAAGGAAAACTGTCCTGATATTTTAGAACCAGAGGGCAAAATAGAAATTAAAAGAATCCACCAATCTCCTCCTGAAAGAGATCCCCAAAGGAAAACTCCTAGGAATATTGTAGCCAAATTCCTGAGTTCCCAGGTCAAGGAGAAAATATTACAAGCAGCCAAAAAGAAACAATTCAAGTATTGTGGAAACACAATCAGGATAACACAAGATTTAGCTGCTTCTATATTAAGGGACTGCAGGGCATGGAATATAATATTCTGGAGGGCAAAGGAGATAGGATTACAACCAAGAATCACCTACCCAGCAAAACTGAATATAATCTTTCAGGGGAAAAAAAGGGTCATTCAGTGAAATAGAGGACTTTCAAACATTCTTGATGAAAAGACCAGAGCTGAATAGAAAATTTGATTTTCAAATACAAGACTCGAGTGGAACATGAAGAGGTAAACAGGAAACAGAAAATCAGAAGAGATTTATTAATGTTGAACTGTTTACATTCCTGCATGGAAAGATGATATTTGTAACTCAGGAGACCTTTGTCAGTATTAGGGTAGTTGGAGGGGAAAAAATTATGTGTACATATATATATATATATATATATATATAGATGGATAGATAGATAGAGGGCACAGGGTGAGTTGAAAATGAAGGGGTCATATCTGGAAAATAAAATTAAGGGATGAGAGAGGAACATACTAGGAGAAGGAGAAAGGGAGAGGGTAGAAAGGGATAAATTATCCCACAAAAAAAAAGCCAGAAAAGAAAAGGCTCTTACAGTGGAGGGGAAATGGGGGAAGGTAAGAGGGAATGAGTGAATCTTATTCTCATAGGATTTGACTTAAGGAGGGAATAACATACACACTCAATTGAGTGTGGAAATCTGTCTTACCCTGCAGGAAAACAGGGGAGGAAGGGGACAAGAGAACAGGGGAATGATAGAGAGGAGGGCAGATTGGGAAAGGGAGTAATCAGAAGCAAATACTTCTGAGGAGGGTCAGGTCAAAAGAAAGAATAGAATAAATGGGCGGGTGGGATGGGATTAAGGGAAATAGAGTTAGTTTTTCACAGCATGTCTACTATAGAAGTGTTTTGCATAACTGCACATATATTACCTATATTTAGTTGCTTGCCTTATCAATGAGGGTGGGTGGGAAGGGAGGAAGGGAGAAAATTTGGAACCCAAAGTTTTAAAAACACATGTTTAAAAAAAATGTTTTCACAGGCAACTGGGAAATAAGAAATACAGGAAATGGGGTACAAAAATCCATCCTGCCCTACATGAAAATTGAAGGGGAAGGGGATAAGAGAAGGGGGGAGAGAGAGAAGGGAAGGCAGACCAGGGGAAAGGGTATTTAGAATGCATGCCATCTTGGGGTGGGGGGAAGGGTGAGATGGGGTGAAAATTTGGAACTCAAAATCTTGTGGAAGTAAATGTTGAAAACAAAAAAATAAATAAAATAAAATCTTTAAAAAAAAATAACAATCACCAACAAAGCACTTTAGGGTTTGCAAAGTGTTTCACACATATTGTCTCCTTTGATCCTCACAACAAAGTTTGTAGGTAGCCCCATTTTATAGCTGAGGAAACCAAGACTGAGAGGTTAAGTAACTTCCTCAGAGTCACAAGATAGTGTCAGAAGCAGGATTTGAACTCAGTGCTTCCTCCTTCCAAGTCCAGCACTCTGTCCATTTATACCATTTAGCTATTGTAATATTGAATACTGAACAAAAGGGTTAGAATGAAACTTATTCACAAGATATCCCATACATAGACTGGAGAAAAGGTTGCTCTAGCTGGGTGGCAAGGTACCTAATTGTCTTGCCTAGATAAACCTGTAATGGAGGCAAGTGACTTACCAGATGATGAAAGCTTGATAAGAACATCCATCCCTTAAGACCATCCATTTCCCTTTGGTCAGCTAGGGTTCTGTATAATCTCTGAATAGCATTAATTCGGACTCAAGGACACAAATATTCTGGTTCCCTTGGCAATTAAATTTGCAGTAAATAAATTATCCCTCTGATGATACCCAGCTCTGTGTGACTTTGAGCACATGAATCAGCTTTTTCATTTTTAAATTTAAATTTAATTTTTTAAGTTAGTGAAAATTTACATTTCCCTTCAATCTTCCCCTTCCAGAAAGAAAAGCAAAACCCTTGTAACAAATAGGCATAGTTGACCAAAACAAATTCCCACATTGAACAACGTTCTGACAGGGATTTCTCCACCTGTACCTTAAGTCCATCTGCCTTTGTTAGGAGGTGGACAGTAAGTTTCATTTGAATCAGTATTTCCTTAAATAAGCTGACCTCGGAGAATCCAGACTTGTACAGCTAAAAAGTCATACCTAGAAGGACAGAGAAGTATGACAAGCTTTGCAAGCTTGTCATATTCTCATCTTTTGGGGGTGGTGAGTGGTGGTTATATTTTTCCATTAAAATTATTTTATTTTATTTTCTTATGCAACAGTATTTTATTTTTTCCCAATTATATGTAAAGACAATTTTTAGCATTCATTTTCACAAGATTTTGAGTTCCAAATTTTTCTCCCTTTCCCTCCCCTCCCTTCTTCCTAAAATGGTAAGCAATTTGATATAGGTTATGTATGTACAATCATGTAAAATATATTTCCATATTAGTCACAGTTGTGAAAGAAGAAATAGACCAAAATGGAAAAGCCATGAAAAAAATAGAGTGAAAAAAGTGTGATTCGATCTGCATTCAGAGTCCATCAGTTCTCTATCTGGATATGGATAGCATTTTCCATCGTGAGTCCTTTGTACTTGTCTTAGATCATTGTGTTGCTGAGAAAAGCTGAGTCATTCATAGTCGATCATCACACAATGTTACTGTTACTGTGTACAATGTTTTCCTGGTTCTGCTCATTTCATTTGGCATCAGTTCATACACATCTTTCCAGGTTTTTCTAAAATCTGCCTGTTCATCATTTCTTATTGCACAATTATTCAGTTTCATTCATGTACCACAGCTTGTTCAGTCATTCCACAATTGATGGGCATCCCCTCTATTTCCAATAATGTCACCATAAAAAGAACCGCTCTAAATATTTTTGCACATGTAGGTCCTTTTCCCTTTTTTAACAATTTTTTTTTGTTAACTGTCAGCTCTCTTGAGCTGTTTTGAATACACCAACACTCTGCTTCTCCCCCTTGTTATAATAGGGATTCATTCCTATAAAATTTTTTGTGGTGTCTTTAAAAAGTCCCTCAAATTAATCACCCCAGCCCCAAATGAGGTCAGAAAGAGTTGGACATGACTGAAAGGACTTAACAACGAAACAATAGAAACATTCTACAAGTGGCATCTAAAAGCAAGGTATGTCATTGCCCATCTCAATGTCCCTGTAGCCACAGGAAGGTACCCTTGTAAGTCATGTAGTCCAGTTCCTTCATTTTATAGATGAGAAAATCATTACAATAGCTGATATTTGGAAACATTAAGTTATGGTTTTACATATATTATCATATTTGATCCTTGTATTATCTTGTATTGCCATTCATTGCATCTGTGTGATACCTTCCTATAAACTGTGAACTCTTAGAAAGAAGGTACCTTCTCTAATCTAAACTTTGTATCTCCCTGAGCTAGGAAGAGAAGGCAATATATGCTCCTATTATGTGCCGGGCACTGTGCTAAGTGCTTTACAAATTTCACAACAGCCCTAGGATATAATTGCTATTGTTATCTCCATTTTACAGGTGAGGAAACTGGAGCAGACAAAAGTGAAGTGACTTGCTCAGGGTCACACAGCTAGTAAATGTCTGAGGCAGGATTAGAACTCAGGTCTTCCTGACTCCAGGCCCAGCTCTCTATCCACTGTGCTAGCTAGCATTTAATAAATGTGTCATAATAATGTTACATGATAATTTTATTGTGTAGTTACAAGGAATAACAAGTTGTACATAATAGATTTGCAGTTTCATGTGCAATCATCTTTTTTCATTATACTGTTATGGAAATGCTTGTTTTATTCCATAAATTAAAAATAAAATAAATAAATAAATTTTAAAAAGAAATTAAATTGTAAAGTCTGTGAAGCCAGTAATTTCCATTTTTCATTTTTGCATTCTTAGTGCTCAGCCTAATAAATAACAGGTAGTTGATAACTGTGGAATTGAACTGCATTAATTGAATTATGTTTTATGGGGCAGGCCTAGTGATTACTCAAAGCAGTGATAGTGAGGGTATTGATAGTGAGGGTATATGATAATGAGAGTATTATTACCAGTGGTGTGTGCTGGCAAATGTTTAACAATCAACTCTCAAAAAAAAAGAATGTAATATACACTTTTAAGTTTAATCTGCATTATTAACATTTCCCCTATCATTTCCCGAGTCTAGAACTCAACAAAACAATAAATCAAGTCTTATTACATTGTAGCATCATAGTATAAATAAATACACACACTGAGGATGTAAGAATCAGCTCTCCTGAACTGGTTCATACTGGCTACAGCACACCTGTGGGGATCCCAAGGCACAAAGTACCAGGAACTCTCTTCTTTGCTATTGACCTGCTGGTCGTGACCCTGCCTCCTCTTACCTGGACTACAGTTTAAATATTTAGTGAGAGCCTAACTGTACTGTATACTGGGGTGAGGAAAGGGAGCCCAGAAATAGAAGACATGGTTCTGCCTTTTAGTAGGGGGAAGGGAATAAGCATTTATATAGCACCTACTATACAGCCAAGCACTGTGCTAAGCACTTTTTACAAATACCTCCTTTGATCTCTTTAGACTCTCCTAATCTAGTTGGAGAGAGAAGCTAGATTAAGATCTTATGTTTAGAGGTAGAAGGGACCTTGGAGGTCATCTAGTTCAATGCTCTCTTATTACAGATAAGGAAACTGAGTCCTAAAGAACTCAAGTGCCCTGAAGTCAGGAAGACCTGAGTTCAAATCCAGCCTCAGACCAAACAGTTGACACTTAGTAGCTGTGTGACCCTGGGGAAGTCACTTAACCCCAATTGCCTTAAAAAAAAAAAAGAACTCAAGTGACTTGTCATGAAGTCAGGTAGAAAATGGCAAAGTTCAGGATTCAACCTTGGTCCTCTTGACTTCTGACCCAGAACTTTTTCCACTGTACCTTACTGAGAGTTTAAGTGACTTGATTCAAAGTCACAGGGCAGCTAGGTGGCACCATAGTGCACAGAGTGCTGGGTCTGGAGTCAGGAAGACTCATCTTCTGAGTTCAAGTCTGGCCTCAGACACTTACTAGCTGTGTGACCCTGGGCAAGTGACTTAACTCTGTTTGCCTCAGTTTTCTCATCTGTAAAATGAGCTAGAAAAGGGAATGGTAAACTGCTCCAGTATCTTTGCCAAGAAAACCCCAAATGGGGTCATGAAGAGTCAGCCATGACTGAGCAACAATAAATAAGAGAGCAATCAACTAAGGGCTAAGTAGTCTGATGCCAACCATAAGTGCAGTAAGAGTTCAGAAAAGAGCAAATGAACTAATGTAACTTTATTAAGCGAATACTAGGTGCCAATCACTGGAGGAGGGAAGGAGGTCATGGAGAAGAGTGGTGAGACTTGAACTGAGCACTGGAGGATTGGGGAAGGGGTAGAGTTTGAATAGGTATGGAGGAGGAAGGAGGTAGCGATTTTGTGTTGTGGAAAATAGTGAAAGGATGGAGGGTGGAGAGAAGAGAAGAACAGAAAGCCTGGAAAACTGGCCTGCTTCCCCCATTTCCTTCACCTCTTCTCTAATCACCAGCTGCCTTGTTTTCCTTCCCTTCCCTTCCCCATTGGCTTCCCCTAAGAATCATCCAAATATCTATAGCCGAGCATTGGAAGTAATACCTGAACTGAATGTGGAGTCAGGGAGCCCAGATTCAAAACCTATTTTGTCTATATACTTATTAGCTGAGTGACCTTGGGCAAATCACTTCCTTCCGTGGGCTTCATTTTCCTTGATTGTCCAATAAGGGCAATACAATAAACTAGGGGCGGGGAAGCTATGGCCTTGAGGCCTCATGTGGCCCTCTTTGTGTGGCCCTTTGAGTGAATCCAAACTTCACAGAACAAATCCCCTTAATAAAAGGATTCGTTCTATAAAACTTGGACTCAGTAGAAAGGCAGAACTCAAGGACCTAGAAGGCCACATATGACCTCGAGGCTGCAGGCTCCCCATCCCTGCACTAGACATTCTCTAAGGTCTTTTCCAACTCTAAGATCCTGTAATGAGATGTCAGCTTGAAGATTGTTCTCAAGCTGTCAGGAGCCCCATAAATCAGGGACAGACTTTGTAGGGGAGAGAAGGGTGGTATAAAGAAAGAGGGGAGAGGTGGGCCATCATACTGTCACACATTTTTATTAGTACAAAGGAAATTGAAATATAAAATAAATAATTTCCTTTAACAACAGAAGAGCACTGAACCATTAAAATGTTCTTTAAATCAACAGTGTGTTCACATCCCTTGGTAAACACCTTTCTCTGTAATAACTTAGTGTTATTTGCCAAGGCAAACAATTTGTAAATGAAAGAGGAAAGAACATTCTGCAGGCTTCTGCCTCTCAGAATGCCTTGTTTCCTTCAAGTTCCATTTCCTACCTGAGGCCTTCATCACCCCCACTTCCTGCCCCTCTTGTTACATGTTCTCCTTAAAATTACTTTAGCTTTTAGTTTAATTGTAACTGGGCGTTACCTGCAGGCTTCCTCCTCTGCTGTGTTTCTCTTTGGAGGGAGACATTAACAAAGGCTGCTGCTACCCATGTTACATACTCGTATCTATGTACATGGTACATCATACACAACTGTAAGCTCCTTGAGGACAGGGATTTTACCTTTTCTTTTTTGTCTTTGTATCAAGTGCCTCGCACTGCACCTCAAATATAATACTCAATAAATGATTCTTGAATTGAGTTGAACCTGGCATATTCTCTCCTCAGCTCATAGACTCTTCAAAAGCCTGAACTTAAAAATATCTTAGAGATCATTAACATCTTTCCTTTTATAGATAATGAGGCTGAGGCCCAGAGAAGCAAGGAGACTTGTTCAAGGTCACATAGTAAGTCGGTAGCAAAGTCTGGACCAGAACTTAGGTGGACTACTCAGCGCTCACAGTTCAATAGCGTATAAGCTATGGCTATAGGACAGCTGTGTGTATCTCCCTTTCCCTGTGTGGAAATAACCCACATGGTGGTCAAACCCATGACTTTCACCTTATGCCGTAACAAACTGGGCTACCTGACCTGGTCTCACCAGGAAATACCTCTCACTTTCTTCCTAGCATTGATAACTAAATTTGTTTCCTTATAGATTTAAAAGTGATCCCAACAATCAAATTCTATATCCATTATGTGACCTCCATCCTAAATTTTTAGTATAAAGAACACAGTTCCTGGAGTCAGAGGACCTAGGTTTAAATCCCATCTCTGATACTTGTTACCTATATATTCTTGAGAAAGGCATTTAGTCCTCTGGGCCTCAGTTTCCTCATCTGTATAATACTTGTGATATCTACTTCACATGGTTGTTTTGAGGATCAAATAAGATAAAGGGCTTTGATAAGCTTGAAGTGTTCTATAAATGTAAGTTATTACTTTAGCATTCCAGATAATAATAAAAATAGCTAGCTTTTATATTGAACTTTAAGGTTTGTAAAGGAAGCCTTTGCCTACCTCTCTTAATTCCAGTGCCTTCCCTTGGTTAATTATTTCCTATTTATCCTGTATTTGCCTTGTTTTGTATCTGTTTGTTTGCATGTTGTTTCCTGCATTAGATTATAAATTCCTTGAGAGCATGGGCTGTCTTATGTCTCTTTTTATACACCCAGAATTTAGCATATTGCCTGGTACATAGTAGGCACTTGATAAATTTTTTGATTAATTGATTGATTAATTATCTTACTTGGTAGATTGTGAGTTTCTCCAGGGCAAGGATTGTCTTTTGCCTATTCTTTTATCCCCGGAGCTTAGCACAGTGCTTGGCAATATTAAACATTTAATAAATGCTTATTAACTGACTGTCTTACTGGTTGTCACAACAATCCTGTAAGGTAGATCCTATTATTATTCCCATTTTAAAGTTGAGGAAACTGAGGCAGATAGAAGCCAAGTGACTTGTCTGGGGTCTCACAGCTAGTAACTGTCTGAAGCAGGATTTGAACTCAGGTCTTCTTGACTCCCAAGTCTAACGTTCTACACACTGCCTCACCTAACTGCTCAGATCATAAGGAGTTTTTATGTAAGGTCATTCTTGCTTTTAATCCTCAATATATTACTTGTTATTTGATTTCTGTAGCAATAAAGGGCGTATGTGGATACAAGAATCCATCCTATACCATCCCTGACAAATGGTCATCCAGCCTTTGCTTAAAGAACTCTACTGAGGAGAATCCATTCTAGATGCACGTCAATGGAGTGCTAGGCTTGGAATCAGGAAGATATGGGTTCAGATTCTACCCCTAATCCTTCCTAGTTTATGGGCAGTTTTCTAAAGTTCAATTTGTTCAGCTATAAAATGGCTATGATAATGCCTATAGTACCTACCTCACAAGGCTATTGTGAGGTTCTAATGAGATCGTGTGTGTAAAGCAGTTTGTAAGCTTTAAAGTACTATATAAATATCAGTTGTTTTAGTATTTTTATCATCATCATTATTATTGTTATTGTTAATATTTTTGTTATCACCACCACCACCACCACTGTCACCACCACTACTATTACTACTACTACTACTACTACTACTACTACTACTACTACTACTACTACTACTACTACTACT
>NW_020954737.1:2260354-2267750 GCF_900497805.2 Vombatus ursinus
CTACTACTACTACTACTACTACTACTACTACTACTACTACTACTACTCCTATTACTCCTACTCCTACTCCTACTACTACTTCCTGATGCAGCACATTTCACTTTGAGATATCTCTGTTAGGAAGTTTTTTTCTTATATTTACCTAAAATTTGCCCTTTTGGCAACTTCTACTTGTTTTTGATTCTGCCATTTAGGTCCACATGGATGGAAGCAGTTCTTGAATTAGTCAATCAACAAGATTTCTTAAGCACCTACTTTATGCTAGGTGCTGGAGATATGAGGCAACTATCATCTCCAATCCTCTTCCTCAATCATCTTTTCTACAGGTTAAATATTCTCCATTCCTCCAAACTATCTTTTTATGGAATATCTCAAAGCATTTTACTATCCCAGTCACCTTCTAATTAATGCTCTCCAGCATATGAATAATCTTCCGAAAGTATGGTACCCAGAACTGAACATACTCCACATAGGGTCTGACCAAGACAGAGAGCAGTGAGAATAGCACTTCCCTCACTCTGCACAGTAGGTCTCTCCCAAATGTAGCCTAAGACTGCATTAGCTTTTTTTTTTTGACTGACATGCCACACTGTTGACTCACACTCAGCTTACAATGCACTAAAACCCCAATATTTTTTTCTGTACAAATACAGCTATGCTGCCCCCATCTTGAAGATTTCTTGAACCCAAGGTTAAGACTTCCCATTGAGCTCTGATGCATTTCAAGTTATTAGATGCAACCCAATATTCTACCCTGTCATGATTGTTTCATATTCAACATGTTAGCTATCTCTCCCAGTTTTATGTCATATGAAAAGTTGATAAACACGTCATCTATACCTTCATTTAAGTCACTGATAAAAATTTTAAACAGGGTAGGGCAAGGTCAAGTTCCTGGGGTTCTCCACTAAACCACATCTTTTGCAGGAAGCCTACCCCAATCCCTCTGGATTCTCATGCCTTCCCTATAATTAATTATTTCATATTTATCAAGTATATAGCCTTTGTTTATATATTTATTTGCATGTTATCTCCTCCATTATGATCTCCAAAAGGACTGGGACTGTCTTTCGCCTCCATTTATATCCCCAGTACTTAGCACAGTGCCTGACCCAGGATAAATGCTTAATAAGTGTTGATTGATTGCTAAAGACCTTTTAAGTTAATATCAAACTGTTACCTACTCACCTAACTGCACATAATAGTACAGCCCACATGTATCCTTTTACCCAAGGATTGCAAGAGGGATTTTTTTCAGTGCTTTGCTGAAATCTAGGCAAACTGTCACTTAACAGCATTCTCCAGGTTTACCACTCTAGTAATCCCGGGATCATCTTCCCCCACCAATGCAGGGGAAGGAGCTCTCTTCCTGCTGTTTCATTCCCTCTTCCCCGCAATTCACCTTCCAGAAGGAGCAGGTTGGGGGTGTGGGGTTGGGGGGATGCAAAAGGAAAGGGTTTGGAAAGCACATGGGGAAAAAGAAGGGAGGCTTGTAAAACCAAGACCAGTGGTGAAACAAGACCCCAAAAGGGAGACCACATGACATGGTGCCTCAGAGAGGTTAAGTGACTTTTATTCATTGTCACATACTTTGTAAGTGATGGAGGCAGGACTCTCAAACCCAAATTTTCTGATTCAAAGTCCAGGACTCTTTCCTTCTGCACTGTGCTGTACCTCTTTCTTAAGTATCCCTATAATCCCTAGTACTATATCAGATGTATAATGAACAACTAAAGTAAGATAAATTACTGTTGTGTCCACTGCCATGCCTTGACCAGAGGATCATAGGATTTGGAGATGAAAGGACCCAAGACATCATCTAGTCCAATGTATTCATTTTGTAATTAAAAAAATAGTAAGCATTCATTTTCTTTCCCTCTTCCCTACTACCCCCTGGGTAGAAGGGGAGGAAACCCTTATTAAAATATGCATAGTCAAGAAAATTAAAATTAAATTGTGTTAGTCACATTCAAAAGCATATCTCATTCTGCACATTTATGTCATCTTCTCTCTGTTGGGAGGTAGGTAGCATGCTTCATCATTGGTCTTCTGAATCATGGTTGATCATTTTGTTGATAAGAGTTCTTAAGTATTTCAAAGTTGTTCATTTATTTCAAGACTGGTGTTATTATATAAATTCTTCTCCTGGTTCCACACACTTCATTCCAAGATAGTTCACAGAAATCTTTCCAAGTTTTTCTGAAATCATCCCCTTCCTCATTTCTTACACATTCATCTACCAGAACTTGTTTGGTCATTCCTCAATTAATAGGCACTTGGTTTTCAGCTGTCACCCCAAAAAGGGCTCTTATAAATATTTTTGTACATATGGGTTCTTTCCTTCTTTCTTTCATCTCTTTGGTATATAGACCTAGTAGTTATATTGCTGGATCAAAATCTATGCAAAGTTTTGTAACTCTTTGCCAATACCCTCATTTTAGAGAGGAAAAACTGAGGCCAAGAAAGAGAAAGTGACTTGCTTAAAAGTCACACATCTGATAAATGACAGAGCTAAGATTCAAATCCAGAATTTTGGACTCCAAATCTTATGTCCTACCTACACAATGTTTAGAATGGAATTGACCATCACTGTCATCAACACCTCAGTGAGTGACTGGAAGTCAAGGGCACAATGCTGATAATCGTGATGATCCACACCACACTCAGACTGGGACAGCGGAAAGAATTCTGGATTTGGAATCAGAGAACTTGAGTCCAAATCTCAGCTCTGTCACTCACTAGCTGTGTGACTTCAGACAATTCACTTAACCTCTCTGGGGTGTATAAAAATTAAAGGATTAAACTAAATGAACTTTAAGAGGTATTCCAGCTCTAAATCTATGAATTTATTGAAACCAAACATTATGAGATAATATATTTAGATCTGGGAAGGGACCTTAGAGATCATTTGGGTAACATAGTGGATGGAATGTTAGACTTGGAGTCAAGAAGAACTGAGTTCAAATATTGCTTCAGATACTCACTAGCTGTGTGACCTTGGGCAAGTTTTATTTTCTATCTGCCTGGATTTCCTCACTATAAAATAGGGATAATAATAGCACCTATCAGACAGACTTGTTCTGAGGCTCAAATGAAATATAAATGCAAAGTGCTGTGCAAACCTTAAAGCACTACACAAATGATAGTTATCATCATCATCATCATCATTATGATGTCCAATTCCCCATTTTGCAGATGAAGAAACTAAGGAAAAGAGAAATTAAGTGACTTAATAAAGTTAAACAAGAAGTTACATTATTAGATGAGATTCAAACCTGATCATCTGATTCTATTTAGAATACTCTTTCCATTTCACCATGCCATGGGCCTATGAATTTCAATCCTGCTCCCTTCATTCCAAGCCCCCTGCCCAACCTTACTAGTTTGTGATTTTATGATGACAATTCAGTATTAGAGAAACAGCAACATAAGGAAGATGATAGACTCATAGATTCAGAGGTAGAAAGGACCTTAGAGGTCATTTATATAACCTTCATATTATAAATCCTTTCATACTATAAAAGGGGAAAGTGAGGCCCAGAGAGGTTGGTTAATTTTTCCAAGGTAACACAGGCAATAAATGGTAAAAACCAGGATTAGATTTGAAGACTTCTCACTCCAAATCCAATACTCTTTCCACTGTACCACACTGCTTCTCAAAAAGATGTCAACAGTAGCACCAGCCACAAGTTCTGATCCTCTCCTCCAGTATGCATCTCTTGATGGGACTGGGACCAGAAAAAATAATATTTCTTTCTTGATCATGCCAATGATGGTAGAATTCTTAAGGTTGACCAAACCTAGTGGCTCACAGGAGCTAAGATGGATTTCCTCTTATGACCTTGAAAAGGTGACTCCCCAACTCCAAATCCCAAGGGTTTACCAAAGGAAGCCCTTCTTTAGAATGGCTGGACAGGCATTTATACTCAAGATGTCTTTCTCTGCTCTTCTTTAGGTTTTGAAACACCTGCGGCACTTAAACTTCACCAATAATATGGGCGAGCAGGTGGATTTTGATGAGTTTGGGGACCTGGTGGGCAACTATTCAATCATCAACTGGCACCTCTCTCCAGAGGATGGTTCCATTGTCTTTAAGGAGGTTGGGCATTACAACGTTTATGCCAAGAAAGGTGAACGGCTCTTCATCAATGAGGAGAAAATTCTGTGGAGTGGATTCTCCAGGGAGGTATGTACTGAATATAAGAAAGCCATGAGTGGTCTACTGACAATAGCAAATAACACATGGGAAAGATGGGTGATTACTTTGGGGAAATGTTAGCTCAAAATCAAATGCCTAGCACTGTCCAACTAGATAGTTTCTTTGCCAGCAAAAATTTAGCTGCAATGGAATCATAACAATCCTTCACGAGAATAAAGCTCACCTGGAAAAGGGAGATGAAAGAGAATTCTGCCTTTCCAGGAGTCCCACTAGATCATTCTTGTAGTCTGAAGCACTTTACCCAGAGTTATGGAATCTCCCAGAAGTATAAATAATGCTAATAGCTGACATTTTAAAAATACTTCAAAGTTTGCAAAGTGCTTTGCAAATATTATTTCCTTTGGTTCTGATAGCAGTCCTCTGTGATAGTCTAGATTATTATTAAGAAAACCCTCAATGTAAAAACAGGAGATATCAATAAAAAATTTATCAAAGATAAAAAAAGAAAGCCCTCAACCCAAGTGTCCCAGCTTATAAAAACAAGAGCTATACCTGCCTCTGTTCTCATTATTATCCCTTTTCTTTTATCCTCCCATTACCCCCATTCCTTACTTGGGCAATTCCAAACCACTGAACAAATTCTGTAATAATGTTCTGGGGGGAGAGAGGGAGGGAGGGAGAAAAGGAGGAGACTCTTTCAATCTCAGTATTTTATCTCCCTTCTTGTGTATCTCCAGATCTTTTCTAGTCATCCCCTGAAGCTGAAGTAGGGTATGGAAGGGGGGAGAGGAGGCAGTAAATTTCTTTTTTCTGCATTGCATTTCTGATGAAATTTTCTAATAATAATAATATTTATAAGTGCACTCCATACTATAATTATGTGAAGTAGACAGCTTCCCCTGTTTTACAGGTAGAGGTAGCTAGGTGGTACACTGGGTAGAGTGCTGGGCCTGAAGTCAGGAAGACTCCTCTTTGTGAATTCAAATCTGGCCTCAGACACTTAGTACCTATGTAACCCTGGGCTAGCCACTTAACCTGGTTTGCTTCAGTTTCGTCATTGATAAAATAAAGTCAAGAAGAAAATGACAAACCACTCTAGTATCTTTACCAAGAAAATCCCAAGTGGGGTCACTAATATTCTGAAATGACTAAACGATGCCAAAGAAATTTTACAGGTAAAAAGCCTGAAACACAGAGATAGGTCTCTAGTGGGTGTCTTACTCCATCCCCTACTACTTTTGCCTCTGTCTTTTTTTCTATGAATTGAGTTAGGGGAGTTGGGTAGGGGAGGAATGGATGAGCGTACATTTCTTCCTTTAGCTCTTTTATGACTAATGAGACCTGGGGATGCTCTTTTTTCAAGGTAGATAATGGCATCGTAGAGAAATCCCGCCCAGCCAGCTGCTTCTCCAGTGTAGTCACAATACCCTCTCCCAACTCCTCACGGATTTAGCAAACATTATACCAACACTACTTGGTATGTCCTCTTTATCTAATCCCAGTTACTGGACTATAATAGGCCATTCTTATCACTAACTCCTTGTGGGCAAGGACAGGGTCCTATTTATCTTTGTATCTTCTCTCTGTCCTTAGCACAGGGTATGAGGACATCAGTAAATATTTATAGAATACACACTTGCTATGTCAGTCCCCAAGGTTTATTGTATGGCCTCCCAGAGTTCAATTTGCTTCCATCACTGATCCTCCTCCACTTGCAGGGCTCTCTGGGAAGGTTGTGGTTTAGCATATGAAGAGAAATCCCAGAGGCCCAGAATCCAGTGCCTCTTTCTACATTTGAAGGAATTTTTTACCTTCCACAGAACCACAGATCAGGTTATCTATTCTTCTCAGGGCCCTAAGGCCTTCTGATAGTAAGCCAGCTATTTAGAGAGGGACATTCACTGTTTTAGGCCTCCAGGGTACCCATTCACTCCATTCTTGCTGACATAGCCAACTTGCTATAAAATTCACCTGATCCATTATGGACCAGGCAGTTTATCCAGAGCTCTTTTTGCTTTTGTTGTCAGTATTACCTATTTCCACTGTGCCTACACATAACTAATCTGACCATTTCCCTGAATTGATGGGCCAGTTTAGTATAAAAATGCTCAAAATCACTTCTCCCAGAGTCATGGCCTCTGCTTATACTTCTTTTAAATTCATTCCTTCATCCAAGGGAAAAGAATTTGGATTTCCTCTCCTCATTTAGTCTCAATCATCAAAAAGAGTAATTTTATTTCCTATGGATCTGCCTGGAGAGTTAGGATCCAGGCAAACAGGAAGCTGTTGTCTGTTGAGGCTATGGCGTGGTATTATCCATTCTCAGAATGCAGCAGAGAGAAGGAAGGAGTTGAGCAAGGAGGTGAGCACAAGAAACAGAGTTATTTAATAGCTCCTCATGAATTCAGCCTTCTGGGTATAATTTTATTATTTTTTCAGAGGTACCATGAATTCTTAGTCTTAGGGGATATAATAAGGAACTGGATGGTGCCCACGCCTGGAATGTTCACCATCTGAGGATTTGGTAGAATACCGGCATCCTCAGACTCAGTGCGTGTATTGGGCCAGCTAGCAAGGTTCTAATCACTTCCTATTTGCAAAATATCAAGATAATGTCCTGACTAACCAATATGTCCAGATCCACTGATAAAGTTTTCTAGTCAACTGTGGATTACAGACAGGAAGTGGTCTGTGTCTAGCTTTCTCAGCAGAAAAACAATGGACCAGAATAGACCAAGAGACATACTTGAAGGGTTAGCAGTTTAGCTCAGTGCCTCCCACCTTTGTGGGTCACAGATTTGGAAACAGAACTGCTAGGAGGGACCTCTCATTGACTGATGAAAATTGGTGAGGAATATACAGGAAAGAGGAAACACTAAAGAGAGAAGGATTAAAAAAAATTTAAATGGAACAGGAGAGATTTAGATACAAAGGAAGATGCAGGACCAAGTCTAGTTATATAATTTTACTTGATGTTGTTAAACTCCAGTGTGCTGAGATATATACAACTTATGTTTCCCTTAGTTTTTTTCATTTGCACCTTCATTTACTGATGTTGGTTTCTACCCAAACAATAATAATTTTTAAAGCTGGAGAGATAACATGGCATAGTAGACAGAGAGCTGACCTCAAAATCAGGAAGATTTGGGTTCAAATCTTGCCTTAGGCATATAAGGTTCTGTGAACCTCAGAAGGAAGGAAGGAAGGAAGGAAGGAAGGAAGGAAGGAAGGAAGGAA
>NW_020954737.1:2267760-2451920 GCF_900497805.2 Vombatus ursinus
GAAGGAAGGAAGGAAGGAAGGAAGGAAGGAAGGAAGGAAGGAAGGAAGGAAGGAAGGAGGAAAGAGGGAAGGAAAGAAACATTGCACTGTGCTAAGCATTTACAAATACTATTTCATCTGATCCTAACAACCCTGGGAGTTAGGTACTATTGTTATCCCCATTTTACAGTTAAGGAAACTGAGACATACAGAAGTTTAGTGACTTATTCAGGGTTCCATATCTCTGAGGCTCAATTTGAACTCAGGTCTTTTTACTCCAAGCTCATCACGTTGATCTCTATATGAACTAGCTGACTCTTTGAGTTGTAGAGAAGGTACTACTCCACACTGATACAGGGAGTTTCCTTATCCTATACCAAAGAAATCACAGGGTCAGTTTCTGTTTAAAGTTTACAAAACACTTGCCTCACTTTTTACAAATCAGGAAACTGAGGCTCATACTGGCAAATTGGTTTCTGCAGGGTGACAAAATTTAGTAAGTATCAGAACAAGGACTTGAACCCAGGTCTTCTGATCCTAAAGGCTAGTACTCTTTCTATGACATCTTTTTACCTCTATAGAAGCTCTAGGTTTAAATATTCAACAATATTCTCTATAATTTGTCACCATACTGTTCTGTTAGTAACCCTTACCAAAACGGAAAGAAATTTTTTATTTTCACTCTTACTTTTTTCCAGAATAAGAATTTGACATCTTTTTGTACTGCTCACCTGGTAAAGTTTCTCTATTTGTATTATATAGAAAGGCATTTCCTTTTTCTGGTGTATTGTCATTGTCCAGTCACGTTTGATTCTTCATGACTGCATTTGGGGTTTTCTTCTTAAAGATACTGAAATGGTTTGCCACTTCTTTCTCCAGCTCATTTAACTGATGAAGAAATTGAGGCAATCGGGGTTAAATGACTTGCCCAAGGTCACCTAGCTAGTAAGTGTCTGAGGCCAGATTTGAACTCAAGAAGATGAGTGTCCTTGACTTCAGGCCCAGCATTCTATCCACTGTGCCACCTAGCTGCCCTTCCTGATGTATAGTGGAGAACAAACTAGCTAATTTAGAATTCATTTGCTAGCCACATGTCACACTCTGATAATCCCTGCTGGGGAGGGGGCTGTGGGGAGGGGGGTGTTTGCAGGCTGGATTGCTTGAGTTCAGGAGTTCTGGGATACAATAGCTAAAATCAATCAAGCTTCTATAGTAGATCCAGCCCCAAGGTGATGAGCCTCTGGGAGCAGGGGGCTACCAGGCTGCCTACAGAGGGGTGAACCAGCTCAGACTATAAACAGAGCAGGTTCAAGCTTCTGTACTGGTCAGTAATAGGATCAGGCCCATGAGTGACTGGTGTACTTCCAACCTGCGTGACCCAGGGAGACCCAGTCTCAAAACAAAAAACAAAGAACAAGTTTCTAATTCATTCTTATGTCATGACCCTTGATATCAGTCATTAGCTTTCTAGGTAAAAACAGATTAGGGCAATCAAGTATCTTGATAATAAAAAGCACAGTGTGACTTAAGAATGATTCAAAATAATGGATCACTTTTCTGCAGCACATTATAGCTTACAAAGTATATTCCTCACAACAACCCTGTGAGGTGGGCAGTACAAGCATCGTTATTCAGTTTTTCCATCATGTCTAACTCTTTGTGACCCCATGGACTTGTCTGTGGGGTTTTCTTTCTTACTAGAATGGTTTGCCATTTCCTTCTCCAATGAGTCCCCATTTTATAGCTGAGGAACAAAGGCAAATAGGGGTTAACTTGCCCAGGGTCACACAGCTAGTAAATGTCTGAGGCTAGATTTGACCTCAGGTCTTCATATTTCCAAGCCCAGTGCTCTAACCACTGCTCTAATCACCTAGCTGACCTTAGTACAAGCATCATTATTCTCATTTATAGATGGTGGGACTGAGGCACAAAGAAATGAGGTGATTTAAACAAGTTCATAGTAAATGGCATAGCCAAGAACCAAACTGAGGTCCTCTCACCCTCAATACAGTACTTTTTTCTACAACAGATCCATTCGCCTATTTTTTCTCCTATTAGTATCAGGAATAGCAAAGACCACATCTCTCTACATAAAAAAAAAATTATTCTTTTATATCACATAGGTATTCAGTCCCATACTGACAAAAATATCACGTTTTCCAACATTCATAGCAGACATAGTCCTCTCTTCGAGTCTTGGAGATTGAAAAAACAGTAGAAATCTCTTCTCTGCTAGTGTTTATTCAGAAAAATACCTAAGAGACTATCACTTCAAATGTTCTAGAGGCTAAGGCAGCTAGGTGGCGCAGTGAATAGAATGCTGGGCCTAGAGCCAGGAAGACTCTTCTTTTCTGAGCTCAAATCTGGCCTCAGACACTTCCTAGCTGTGTGACCCTAGACAAATCCCTTAACCCTGCTTGCCTCAGTTTCCTCATCTGTTAGATGAGCTGGAGAATGAAAGGGCAAAGTACTCCATGTCAAGAAAACCCCAAATAGGGTAATAAAGAGTCAGACACACTGACAAACTGAGCTGATCTGTGTGTACAACTTGCTACTAGGTGATTGTGGAGGTACAGAGCTTAGATTAGATGCTAACTTTTCCATTAACTTGCTCTCTGAGTAGAGCAGATTATGCCTGGTTCCTCAGTTTAGATCAAGTCCAATCCATCATTTTCCAGATGAAGAAACCCAGGCCTAGGAAAATGACACAGCTTGTCTAAGTGACAAACAGCCATAATTAGCAGAAAACTTTGTTATTTTCAGATATATTTTTCAAATGCATCTGAAATTTTAGACACAAGCTTTTTCTCAGATGAAGGGCAGTTTCACTCGAGTGATTGTCAGCAACCAGGATTCACAGCTTTGCTAAATATAGGAAGCAAGTCCTTCTCATCTGGCATGAAGAAACACTACTCAGAGCCATAACTAGCAATTTTGACATCTGGGGCTTGGCAACACAAAGATATCCTGAAATTAACTTTTGTATTTCATGATGTGAAAAGAAATTAAGTATTTAAGACAAAATTCAATTGAATAGGAAGAAATATTAGTCAGGATAGTGGCTCAAGAGATAGAATCTCCGAGTTGGAAGGGTCTTTGGAAGTAATCTGGCCCAGCTCATAGGATTTGTTATCCCATGCCCTTTTTTTCTCTAACAGAAAGGTGCCAGTGAATTTCTTCACAAAACACTAAAGCAGAAGGAATCATTACTTGCCCTTGCTGGGGGTGGAAATGTCTCTGCTTGCGATGGGTGGGCAGTAGAGAGAAAGGCTAGTCTTCTTGGAAGGAAAAGCCCTGGGGAAGTGATAGGAAGGATTGGCTGGAAATTTCTTTATGGGACGGAGGGAGTGAATGAGCCAGTGCCTCACTCTCTCACAGCTACCTCACCTTTCCTGATTTTCAGCTGATAGTTGGTTCCCTTCATTTCTTTCTGCTCTGCCAAAGGAACTCATGAGTTAAATTTTTGCACCCTCTGAATTTTCCAATTCCTTGCTATCTTAACCTATTTATGACTGATAATACTCCCACAAGATTAATATTTGGTATGTGATTTCATGAGGCTAAACTCCTAGTCAACATGTTCTCATGATGTACGTAATAAATGTTTAACAAATACTCTTGAATTTAATTGAGTTGGCCTTTTTCATGACACACAGAAAAATATGAATACTGAAAATCACCTCCAACATGGGTGATACATCTCTCCATGCTGTGTCAACAAACAAATGGGATTCTTGGTTTCAACAAAATAGAATGGCTGTTCACACTTTTGATTCATTAATGTTTGGGGAGTAGGTAATCAGCAAGAATCTTGGGGCCGCTTCAGCCTCCGGACCTGATATCCTTTGAGTTTGGTATTTCAAGGAAGAAGAACAAAGCTGTCTTCATCTTAGGTTAACTACAAGACCAAATGCATCACATAAAAACCACAGCTAGAAATATTCCTTCAGATGTAAAGGATGCAAGGAGACAAGTGCACGTCTTCTTCACCGGCACCCAGCGAGTCCCTTTCATCTGGTCCAGGGAAATTAAGCTCTACACACAACTGCTCCCACAAGGCAGCTTCATTTTATATAATAGCTCAGTGTCTTGACTCGCAGGGGTGGGGAACCTGTGACCTCGAGGCCACAAGAGGCCTTCTAGGTCCTCAAGTGCGGCCCTTTGACTAGTTTGGATTCAGTCAAAGGGTGGCACTTGAGGACCTAGAAGTCCACATGTGGCCTCGAGGCCGCAGGTTCCCCTGGGCTAGTCATTTCTAGAAATACCAGTGACACTTTTATCATGTTGATATATTTCCTTAAAAGATCCCCAACCTGAGAGTCTAGGGACCTGTTTTAATACTGGCTCTGCCAATATTATGTGACCCCGGGTAGGTTGCATCCCTTCCCTGAGTTTCTCTGTCTGTATCTATAAAATGAAAGGGCAACTTAGTGTAGTTAATCTAAATTCTAGAGGACCTGCATTCAAATTCCAGCATGGTCTCTTACTATTTGTGTGAGCTTAGGCAAGTCATGTAACCTATCCAGGTCTCATTCTCCTCTTTTGTAAAAGGAACACATTCAACTAGATCAGCACTATTGTAAGTGACAGAAGGCCTTCCCCCCCCCCGTTCCCCCCCAGCATAAAGAGTTCCAGCCCAGACCTATCTCATTCTTGCTGAGAATATGATTGTTTGGTATTAACACTAAAAGCTATCTTGAATGAATTTTTGAGCTCCAGGGAATGTTGAGCTTCTTCCTCTGACTAGTTGTATTCCAATGGTTAAAATTCCCCCCATTAAAATGTAAATTCTCTACTATACCAAGTAAATAATCATCCCTGTTCTTCAATACATCTGGATTTTCATGCTTTAAATAGGCTTTCATCTAAAACTGTCCATGTAAAAACCTAGCCACCATTTATTGTAGAACATATAAAACTTGCAAGAACTTAAAAACTACTATTTAATGACAGAGAACATGTAGCCATAATTAAAAAGGGTGGTGATGTAAGTGCCACTAAAATCTCTAGCTTCCTTCAAGGCTCCACTCATGAGTCATCTTCCACAGGAAGTCTTTTCTTATTCCTGTCCTTGTTAATACTCTCTCCTTCTCAAATCATCATGAATATGTATTTACATGGCGTATCCCCTCAAAAGAATATGAGACCCTTGAGGAAAGAGACTGATGTTTATTTTGTCTTCCAATTCTTATTACCCAGCACTGTACCTTGCATGGAGTAGGCACTTAAAACATGATTGCTAGATTGGCAAAAACAAAAGAATAAGACCTCTTTGAGAGTAGAGATTGTTTCATTTGCTATATGTTTATTCCCAGCACCATCCTAGCAAAATATTTGACACATAGTAGGCACTTAATAAATGCTTGTTGATTCATCCAATGATGCTTCTAGCCCTGAGACATGGCACTGTCATTAACTGAACTCTAACTAGGTCAGATAGCAGTTTGTCTGAAAAAGAGCTGAGGGTTTCAGTGGATTGAAAGATCAGTGTGATCTGACATAGATGTGGGCTATGGTAGCCAAAAAAAGTCAGTATGGGTTAATGGGTTGCATTAAGAGAGGTGTAGATTCTAGGAATAAGAAAGTGAACTTAGTCCATTTGAACTCCCAGATCTTCTAAAAACAAAAAGTCAGTCCATAAGCATTTATTAAGCACCTGCTATGTACCAGGCACTATGCTAAGTGCTGGAGATAAAGAAAGCCACCAATTTTTAAAAATAGATTCTGCCCTCAAAAAGCTCACTGTTTAATTGGGGAGACAACATGTGAAAAACTATTTACAAGCGGCTCTTCATGACCCCATTTAAGGTTTTCTTGATTGAGATACTGGAATGGTTTGCCTTTTGCTTCTCCAGCTCATTTTTACAGACGAGAACCTGAGGCAAACAGGGTTAAGTAACTTGGCCAGGGTCACACAGCTAGTAGGTTTCTGAGGCTGGATTCGAACTCATGAAGATGAGTCTTCTTGATTCCAGCCCAGTGCTCTATCCACTGCACCACCTAGCTGCTCCTAAACAAGATATAGATGTAATCAATGGAGAATAGTCTCAGAACACTAAGATTAAGGACTGGGAAAAGGTTTTTTTGAGGTGAGACAAATAATACTTTTACAGTTTATAAAATACTTTCCTGGTAGCAAGTCTAAGAGGTAGGTAGTATAAGTACTGTTGCCTCTATTTTAAAGGTGAGGAAAGCAACATCCAACCAGTATAAGTATCAGATTTTGGAGCCTAGGTCTACCTGACTGCAGGCCCAGTGGTCTGCCCTCCATACCATGCTGCCTCATTCTCAATTCTATTCTATCTCTCTATAAATCAAACAGTCAATCAATAAATGTGTATTAAGCACCTACTATGTTCCAGGCACTGTGCTAGACAATGAGAACATAAGTGCAAAGAATAAAACATCTGTTATGATGGAGTTTACAAGGCGGGGGAGATAAGAAGCCTTTTTCAGGTTTGATTTTTCACAGCAAAGGTAGTAGGAAGCTAGGCCTGCTTTGTGTAGGGAAGGGTATCTGTTCCCCCTCCTGTCCCGCTACCAAATGTGTCTTCTTGCACACCACCACCTGGGCAATAGAAGGGAGAAAGCAGGCGTGCTTTTCTTCAGAAACACAGATGAAAAGTTTTCCATTTAGAAAAGGACAGAATCAGGGGGAATTATGTCACCACCTTCAAGGATGATTGATAACACCTGGAAGGGTGATCAGGCCTGGAGATCACAACAAATAAGGGGTTTAGATTGGAGAAAGCTTACTTAGGGGACTCAGTTTTGCTGTATTCAAATATTTGCAGGTCTGGCTGGGGGAAGAGGGTTTATATTTGTTTCAGAATCAAAAACAACCCATGGGACGGAGATTTCCGCTAGATAAAAGCAGAAACTTTCTGATAATTAAAGCCTTGTAAAAGTGGAGTGGGCTGCCTTGGGAGGGGGTAGCTTACCCATTACAAGCAGAGAGTGGGTGACCAGTGGTTAAGAATGCTGTCAATGTGACTCCTCTTCAGGGATGAGTTGAACTAGCTGCCCTCTGAGGCCTCTTCTGACCTTAAGATTCTCTGAATGATGTCAGATAACAACCGAGCACTACTCTCCATGCTGACCTTCCAACATTAACATAAAAGCCAAATCTAGAAATTTTCATTTAACTTGACTTAGACCCCCTGATTGAATGTTGTAAAGCATATTGTCCTTGATTAGAACAGGAAGAGACTTTAGAAGATACGTAGTCCAATGTTGCCATTATCCCTGGGGCCTTCATAGGGCCTAGTCTATTGTGGGATGCACATTCTTACTTTCTTTTTTGTTCAGGTTTGTTTTTATTTTTTTAATACCTTGCTGTACAAGTCAATTGGGCAGCTAGGTAACGCAGTAGATACAGCACCAAGCCTGGAGTCAGGAAGACTCATATTCTTGAGTTCAAATCTGGACTCAAACACTTACTAGCTGTGTGACCCTGGGCAAGTCACTCAAACCCATTTCTCAGGTCCTCATCTGTAAAATGAGCTGGAGAAAGAAATGGCAAACCACTCCACTATCTTTGCCAAGAAAACCCCAAATGGGGTCACGAATCAGATATGACTGGAACAACTCATCAACAACAACAAATACACAGAAATGTTATGTACTAACTATTAGATACTCCTCTGATCATCTAAGTGGTACAATGGATAGAGCCCTGGACTTGGAGTGAAGAAGATTTGAGTTCAAATCCTGCCTCAAATGCTTATTATGTATGACTTTGAACAAGTCACTTAACCTCTTTCTGCCTCAGTTTCTTCATCTGTAAAATGGTAATTATAATAGCATCTATTTCCCAGGATAGTTTTGAGGATAAAATTAACATTTGTAAAGCACTTTGTAAACCTTAAAGTGCAATTATAAATGCTAACTATAATTATGTTTATTTATTTTATGCCCCTTCTCACACTTAGAGGCCATCTAGTTCAACCCCCTCACTTTACAGATGAAGTCATTAAGGCCTAAGGAGAAGAAATTTGCCTTAGGGATACACAGTATTAAGTAGCAGTGCCAGAATTTGAATCCAGGTTCTTTGCCTCCAAATCAGGGCTTTTCTCACTTTCCCACTATTTTTCAGTAAGTATTTGATGGGGTCTAGTTGTACTAACCCATGCCATCTTCTTGAAGGGCCATTACAACCTTCTCACAAGGTATGTGGGCCTCTAAAGTAGCTGAGTAGACCACCAGAGAAACATCACAGGTCTGTTCCATTTCTTATTCATTTGTTTCATCCTTCCAGTTTCCTCTGGCCAAGCTAAGTTCTAACAAACTTTCTTCAGGCTTGTTTTCTTCCCAACTGCATTTTGCTGTTTTGTGAGGTGATAACATTTCATAATATTGTCATCCTTTTCAATCATGTTTCGCAAGTGGGCTCATAAACCGAAACAGTATTTCTCTTGGCTGCCAGGCCTGTCAACTTGGCAAAGAGACCAACTGTTTGCTGGTCAAGGTGATTTGTGGACTCTTTTGGCCCAACTCCTAGAAGTGACTATTACTTTAATTAAACCATTTTAAAAAATGGTCATCAGGAGCAGCTACGTGGTGCAGTGGATAGAGCACCGGCCCTGAAGTCAGGAGGACCTGAGTTCAAATCCGGCCTCTCACCAAACACTTGACACTTATTAGCTGTGTGACCCTAGGCAAGTCACTTAACCCCAATTGCCAAAAAAAAAAAAAGAAAAGAAAAAAAAAGTCATCATCAGAATCAATTCTCTATTTCAGTCCATTTCCCATTTTCTCAAATCAACAGCTTCTTTGAGTAGACTGGGGACAAAATGGTACATAATGTCTTTTCATCTTTACCCTTCCCTCAAATTTGATATTGATTTTAAGCTTTGCTCTTACCAGCCAATGATCTAACTACATACAGACAGTCAAATCTGAAATGACTTGCTACACCAGGAACCAGTCCCTTAACGTCTATTAAAATACAATCAATGTAATTTTTTTTTGACATTGTTTGGTACTTGCTGCATAGTTTCTTCCAATTTTCTTCTTAAAGAAAGGACAAACGGTGTACAGAAGTCTTTGGCTTCTCATTGCTTAATCCTGATTTCACATTTTCCAGTTTTTTTTGGCCATTTTCCTATGTTTACTTTTACTATGAAGTTCCCTAGTATTATGACATTTGTTGATTTCATTATGAGGATCTTATCAGGTTCTTCCTGGAATTGCTGTACTTAATCAACCTCTAAAATAAATGTATGTGCACATCTTTTTGTTTATATTCATCATAAACACTAGAAGCTGAATAATTAAAACTACCATGAAAGGATGATTTTGGTTGCTTTTTGAGACACAGTTACCATTCATTTAGACTCTACATATTGTATTTGTACATTGTTTGTATGTTGTCCCTCCCACCCCACCCCCCATTAGAATAGGAGCTCTTTGAGAGAAGCAACTGTTTTTTGCCTTTCTTTGCATCTCCAGTGCTTAGCACAATGTCTGACACATAATAGGTGCTTAATAAATGCTCCCTAACAATGAAACCAGCTCTACCAACTCTAGTATTCACCTCTTAAAGGAGAACTTTTTCATATAGCTGTAACATTCTTATGTCTTTTGAAAGCTTCTTGTCTAGGGAAATTGTCTATTTGGATATAGTTTAGTTCCTTCAGCAACAAAGGAAATCTATTGATTACTGAACAAAGATGTGGTAAGAGAACTAGCAGTTAAGTTATGTTTTCAAGGGCAAGTCCAGTGATAGAGATTTAATAATGCATCCTGAACGAAATGGTTAATCAACACCAGCTTCAACAATGGTCTCAAGACCAAGGAAGCTGAACCATCTCCAAGATGGCAGAATCTTCCTGGGCCCGTACACCACCATGAATCCAGTATTTGTGTAATCTGTGGCCATGGTGATAGCAGACCAAAAAGACTAGAAAAATCTGCATGAGGTAAAAGAGTTTTTTTGTTCTGTTTATTTTCACCACAAGTGGGGAAAAAAACAATGGAATTATTTCTAGAAGTAGGCAAGAAAGAATTTTTTTGAAAGTTTGTCCAATTTGTTTGCTTTCCCTTTCCTAGTTTTCCATTGGTCATTTCTCCATGAAAGATTCTCTTCGGAGGATTTGTGGAAAGACATGGGCAAAAATGCACAGAATGAAAAGATGTGAAAGAGTTGCAATCCGTTCATGGAATTCCTACTTGATAAGATCTCAGATCCATCAAAGCCAGGTTTTTACAAATACTGACAGTGTTAAGGTACCTGCAACCAAACTTTACATGTCTCACTTCTATGGGTCCTAAGGAAATGTACACAGAAGGAGTTCACAATGGTTGATATCTGGATGTACCATAGTCTTCACACCCCATTGTTCATGAAGTCTTTGTAAAGAACACAGTATGTTACAAGTCATTTAGGTGGAGATGGGAGAGATAGGTATGGAGTTAATGTCTAAGGTAATTGAAAGTGGACTGGAGTGACAGATGTGTGGTCAAAATACCCATGCAGTTATATCATCCTGGAGCCACCATACAATAAGTTTGAAGCTTAAATTCATGAGAGCTGTTCTACCATTAAAATGCCTCATGAACAAGGATCATTACCTATCTGGGGCACAAAGTGAGTATGTTGTGCTTGAGGGCTGAATGAGTTCATTCTGTGATAACAACCTTGGGTAAAATTTATAACTCTCAATTTCCTCAAATTCTTGTCTGTAAGCATTTTACTACTTCAGGTCACAAATCATGTGATGGTAGAATGGAGAATCATCCCTAAGGTCCTTCCCAGTGCTAAAATTCTTTGATGCTATAATGTTGATGTAGTGTGGATTATCACCTATTGAGTCTCATGAGTGTTAGATATAAAACTCTATAGCTGTAGAGAGAAGGATTCCCACCTGTCTTTTTTTCTGAGCAGTCTCCTTTAACAGTAATACACAGATGCATGACTACACATGTGTAACCTATATTGAATTGCTTGCCTTCTCAGTGAAGGGGTTGGGAGGAAGAAAGAGAGAGACTTTGGAACTCAAAGTTTTAAAAATGAATATTAAAATTGTTTTACATTTAATTGGAGAAAAATAAAACACTAAACAATTTTTTAAAAAAGAGTAACATACAAAGTTTGTAATAAACAAAATTTTTTTCCAATAGTGTGTGTACTCAGTATTTTTTTTTTAAATTAAATCCTCATGTCTGGAGTACAGTTCTTATTTAAAGAGATTTGTAGTGCTCTGGGAACCATCAACAGTGGTGAGAATGTGGAAATACTTTCTAGGAGATATTAAAGGACAAGAGACTAAGAAACAGAATGCAGTTTGCCTAAGTGGGAAGAAAAGTTGTGCTTTGTATAAGCCTGACATATTTTTACCATTTTTTCATTAATAAGCATTTATTTTCTCTCCCTCCCAGCACCCAACTGGAAAAAAATGATAAAGAAAAAATCCTTGTAACAAATATGCATAGTCAAGCAAAACAAATATACATAATCCAACAAAATAAATTCCCACATTGGCCAGGTCCAAAAATGTATGTCTTATTCCGCATCTTAAGTCCATCACCTTTCTGTCAGGAAGTGGGACGTATGTTCCATTATTGGTCCTCCAGAATCACAGTTGGTCATTGTGCTGATCAGAGTTCTAAATGTCAGTGTTATTTGCTCTTACAGTGTTATTGTTATAGTATAAATTGTTTTCCTGATTCTGCTTACTATACTCTGAATCAGCTCATATAAGTCTTCCCAGGTTTTCTGAAACCGTCTTCTTTATCATTTCTTATAGCATTATAGCATTCCATTACACGAATATGCTATTATTGGTTTAGCCATTCCCCAATTGATGGGCACTCATTTAGTTTTCTGGTTTTTGATACTACAAAAAGAGCTAGTATCAGTATTTTTATACGTAATCTCTATATGGTATCAACCTAGTAGTGATATTAGCAGTTAATAGGTATGCATAGTTTAGTGATTTCTGGGACATAGTTTGTGGTAATATTTCCAAAGAAATAAGATTCTTGTTCAGAAAGCAGTTGACCTATGTCAGGTAGACTTGGGAAATAGGAATCAGTCTTCTAAACATAGTCAGAAGAAAAAGTATACTTAAACTGCAGCTAGGAGACACAATGGATGGAGTACAGAGCCTGGAGTCAGGAAGACTCCTGAGTTCAAATCCAGCCTCTGACTCATACTAGCTATGTGACCCTGGGCAAATCACTTCACCTTATTGGTCTCAATTCCTCATCTATAAAATGATTCAAAGAAGGAAATGGCAAACCACTCCAGTATCTTGGAGTTTTCTTGGCAAAACCCCAAATGGTGTCACAGAATTGGACATGACTGAAAAAATAACTGAACTACAACAAAATGTAAGTCCAAAATGTACACAGGCCATATGTCTGAAAGTTCTCTTCAAAAGATCATAGAGTCAACACTGGAAGACATTTTCATAGATAATCTAGTCCAGTCTCCTGATTTTACAGAGGAAGAAACTGAGGCACAGATAGGTTATGTGACTTGCCAAAGATCCCACAATAATTAGAGGCAAGCATTGAGCCCAGGTCCTCTGACTCCAAATTCAGCATATTTTGCATTGAATCACATTGCCTCCCTAATACTTCAATGGTCTATGATTTTGTTGATGTAAGACCTCTTTCCACTAATATAGACCATAGGTTTAATGAATTGCTACGGCTGACAAAAGTCATCAACTAGAGACCAGATTCCTGATAATGAGCCCCTCTCCAGTTGTTTAGGCTGGGCTTTGTTTGACAAACACAGATCATCACCTGGCATGTAGCTGAAGCCTTTATAACTTCATAAGGTCCTGACAGAGTTCGTATTACACTGACCTAGCCTTTGAGAACCTGGATGCATGATGCAAAGCAATTTGGAGCTATGTGCCAAAAGTCATTAAACTGTACCTGCCTTCTGACCCAGAGATGCCATGAGTGGACCTATGCTCCCAAAGAAATCAGAAAAAAAAAGAAAAGATCCTATATATACAGAGATATTTATAGCAGGTTTTTTGTAGTGGTGAAGACCTGGGAACAAACAGGATGCTCATCAGTTGGGGAATGGCTGAACAAATCATGATATATTCATGTAACAGAATACTATTGTGTTGTAAGAAATGTGGAAATAGCTAATTTCCAAGAAAACTGAGGAGACCTCTATGAATTGATGCAGTGTAGGTGCTGTGCTTGGAACATAGTAGATGCCTAGGAAATGCTTGATGATTGATTGGTTCTCTCTCTGCATATCTCTAGTGACAGAGAGCTACCTTAAAAGGAAGCTCATTTTGTTGTCAGACTGCTCTAATTGTTAGAATGTTCTCCCTAACCTTAAATTTAACTCTGTCACTTACTTCTACTCTTCTGCCTTCTAAAACCACATAGAATAAGTCTAATCCCTCTCCAGACTGTAGGCCTTCCATTATATGAAATTTATTATTCCCTAGCCTTCTCTTTTCTATGCTAAATATTCCCAATTCTTTCAACTGTTTCTCAAATAGCATGGTTTGGGAACCTCTTTCAAGTCTAGTTGTGTTCTTCTTGACCTACTCCAGCTTGTCAGTGTCTTTGCTAATTAGTAGTGCCTAAACCCAAATGAGGGACAGCTAGGTGATGCAGTGGATGAAGTACTGATCTGGAGTTAGGAAGATCTGAATTCAAATGTGGCCTCAGACACTTCCTAGCTGTGTGACCCTGGGCAAGTAACTTAACCCGTATTTGCTTTTGTTCTTAATATGTAAAATTGTGACACACTGGAGAAGGAAATGGGAAACCAATCCAGTATCTTTGCCAAGAAAATCTCATGGAAAAAATCCATGGAGTCATGAAAAGTTAGACACAACTGAATGACTAGACTACAATGAATGAAGTACTCTTAGTGTCTCTTATATTTACTAACTATGGGACCATTAGCAAGTCATTTAACCTGTCTGAGACTCAGTTTCTTCTTCTGTAAAATGGAGATAATATCTGTAGTGCCTATTTTACAGGATCATTATGAGATTCAAATGAAATGAAGTATGAATAGCATCTATAAACTTTAAAACACTGTACAAATATCAGTTGCTTCTGTTGTTGATGATAAAATGATTATTACTAATGGCTGGATCAGGATGGAATAGAGAGATGCTAAGACTTCCCTCATTCTGGAAATCATTTTTCCACTAATGTAGCATAAAATTATGTGAGTTTTCTCGGCAGCCATTTCAATCAAACCATTGACTCATTGCATTTGTATCAGCCCAAATTGCCCAGCCTTTTTGATGAGAATGGCTGTTAAGCCGTGTGTTTTCCCTCCCATGCTTGTGAAATTGATTTTTGTTCGCTCAGATATAGAACTTTGCATTTATTGTGATTCATTCCCATCTTTTCAGACTGAGCCCATCATTCTAACTTTTCAGGGCTTGTTATCTTGATTTCATCTTCCATCTTTTAGCCATCCCTTCCAATTTTGCATTATTAACAAATTTGATAAGAATACCCTCTGTGCCCTTGTTCAATGGATAAAAAGCTCAAACAGAACAAGACTGAGGGCAGGGCTCTAAACTGTACCTTGATAGGTTTCCCTCCAGGTCAACCTATTAATTATCTCTCCAGGTCAACCTATTAATTATCAATATTTGGAAGACATATTCAACCAGCTCCTTTTTATCATTCAACCCGTCTTTCTCCATCTTGTCCATAAGGCAACCCTGTGAGATTTTTTTCAAAAACCTTTCTTGAATCCAAACATATTGTGTATGTAGCATTTCTTTGATCCAATGTGCTTGTAGAATCATGTATTTTTTTTAGCTGCGAGTACCTTTGAAATCACTGAGCAGAATTGGCTGCACAATTAGCCTAAAGAGCATCTATCAATATCCTCCCATTTCATTTTATAAATAAGGAACCTAACATCCAGAGATGCAAATAGCACTAGATTTGTAAACAAAAGATGTTCTGAATCATGGCTCTACTATCATTGACCTTCAACTTTCTCATTCGTAAAATAAATGGTAGATTAAATGACCTTTAAGGTCCCTTTTAGGTCTACACCAGGTCACACAACTACTCAGTAGCAACGCTGGGACCTCAACTCTGCCTTCTGACTCCTAGTCCAGTGTTCATACACTATGCCATGGTAATGGCCTTGGCCCAAGTCATCTTGTGGACAGGAGGAAAAGGTAACTTTAGGAGACGGGTAAAGATAGCTGAACAAGATGAAGCAGGGAAGTTCAGTGTTCTCCCAAAACAAAGATTGAGGAAGGATATCATATCGAGCTGTTGTTGTTAGGTCATTTTCAGTCATATCTGTCTGTTCATGACCTCTTTGGGGGTATTTTTGGCAAAGATACTGGAGTGGTTTGCCATTTCCTTCAGCTTTTTTTTAACAGATGAGGAAACTGAGGCAAGCAGGGTTGAGTGACTTCTACAGGGTCATACAGCTAGTAAGTATCAGAGGCTGGATTTGAACTCAGGTCTTCCTGACTCCAGGCCTGACACTCTATCCATTGCATCACCTAGCTGCCCCAGATTGAGGACTGAACAGAACATACAAGAAGAAACCACAGTGGGTAATTTTTCAAGCCCCATTCAGAACAAGAGACAGACAAAAGCCTGTAGGCATTAGCAAGGAGGTTAAGTCTGAGAGGTCTGTGAAAAGTCTTCCAATTAGGGGACTAAGCATGGGCCTGTGGCTGTGTATGAGGCAGGGGAAAGGTTAAGGAACAAGTTGTCAGCTTTGTTATTTTGACCTGTCATCCTGAAGTCAACAGGACTGAGGCTGGGACTTTCAGCTGAATAACCAAGGCAGGGATTATCAACCAGTAGGGAGCCTATCACTCTGTCACCTTGATCCCAGAGCAAGCTCTTGGATTTAGCCCTCAGACCTGGGATGAGTCCAAATTGTGTAACCAGGGCAAGGACTATGGACCATTGGTGAGCCTACAGCTCTTACTCTGAACCTGTAGAGCCTCCTAGTTAATTGACAGGGAGCAGGGACAGTGCCATCTACTGGAACTCTAACCAGAGGCAAGCTTGTAGTTGTATTGCTCAAACCCAGATTGAGGTTGAGAGCCTACAAAACTCAGACCAAGACAGCAGTGCTCAGACCAAGTCCAAGATCAGGCCACTTTGGGCCCAGTAAAAGATTATAGCTCCCAGGTCTGAAATGCCCCTGAGATCCTCTAAGAACACAGCACTCAATACCTAGAGAAATCAATAGCAGAACCCCAGCTAGTGAAGAACAGGACCATACATGGCCACTAAATCCGAGAAGTACAGAAAGCTGCCCCTAATACAAAGTTCCACTTCAGGAAATAAGCTTTTATAGAGTTGGAAACACTCAAGGCACTAACTCAGAGGAAGAGACTAACTCTACAAAAGTTACAAATGAAACCTTGAAACAATGACAAGGTCACCACACAAGATCAACTAGAATTGGGGAGGGGGGAGGGAGAGGTGGAGAAAGTGGGGGATGAAATTAGTATTTCAACAACTGGGCAAATCACTTGACGTCTCTCAGTCTGTTTCGTCATCTGTAAAAGGGGAGTGATAGCAATATAAATCACACAGGAGTATTATGAAGATCAAATAAGATAATACATATGTGAAGCTCTTTACAAACCTTAAAATGCTACATAAATGTTAGCTGTAATTATTACAAGGGCAGCTAAGTGGTACAATAAATAGAGCACCAGGTTTGGAGTCAGGAAGATCTGAGTTCAAATCCAGCCTCAGATACTTAGTTAGATGTGTGGTCCTGGACAAATCACTTAACCCTTTTTGCCTTAGTTTCCTCATCTGTAAAATAAGCTGGAGAAAGAAATGGCAAGCCACTCCAGTATCTTTGCCAAGAACATTTTCCCAAAAAGGGTCATAAAAAATCAGACTCAACTAAAATGACTGAACAAAAATTATTACTAGAACAGCACAATGCCAGAAAAGCTATTTATGGAATGACACAAAGTGAGGTGGGTTTCTTGACCATACTTTGACTTGTGCTGCCACTGTGCAACCCCCACTCCCAGACCAATTCTCTGTCATCCTGTGTACTCTTAAAATCAGCACCAAAGAAGTGTGTGTGTGTGTGTGTGTGTGTGTGTGTGTGTGTGTGTGTGTGTAATGGGGGGATGGAAAGTATATGGGCAGGAAATAAACAGATTATTCATTGAAAAATTAAAAATTTTAAAATCTCTGATATATATCAGAAAAAAATTGTTTTTAGTTAAATCAGCACCAAACCCCTTCCTGGCCTAATGCAATTTATTTTGTTTCTTTTCATCTTTAAGGTGCCATTTTCCAACTGCAGCAGAGACTGTCTGGCAGGAACCAGAAAAGGGATCATTGAGGGGGAGCCCACCTGTTGCTTTGAATGTGTGGAATGTCCTGATGGCGAGTACAGTGATGAAACAGGTAAGAGAAAGAATGTTGTCCTAGTGATTAAAGGTTTGAATGAAAGCTGTCCGGGGTTTGCCTTGGGGGCCAGCAAGAGTAAATGAAACCCATTACCAGGGAGGAATTGTTTTGGCTTTTATTTCATCAACTAAGAACTCTTGAGATGTGTAAACACTCTCCATCTGTCCACCTCAGCGATTTACAACCTTCGAGAATTGTCTGGGGTCACTCAAAGTTGTGACTTATCCATAGTCACACAGCTAGCATGTCATCAGAAGCAGGTTTTTGTTGCACCCAGGTCTTCTTTTTCTCCACGTACTATACCTGCTGCCTCTTTGGAGGAACAGAATAGTACTCTGACTCATTGAATCACCAAATACATGTTAAGTGACTACTGTATGTATGAATGAGTGAATGAATAAAAAGGCATTTATTAAGCACTTAATATGTGTGTCAAGTTTCATGATGGCATGCTTACATGGGTTCTGGATAATGGACAATGCTCTCATGCTTTCCCAGTCACAATGGAGTGATGCATGGCTATATGTTAGCTCCCATGCTTTTTAGCATGCTGTTTTCAGACACCTTTGATGAGGATGAAAATGGCATCAAGGTCAGCTACTACAGTGATGGTAAATTATTCAACTTGAAAAGGCTACAAGTGAGACTAAAGTAGAGGGAGAGTTAGTGCATGATTTTTTGTTTGCAGATGATTATGCACTCAATGAAACCTCTGAAGCCAAGGTGCAACAAAGTATGGATCGATTCTCTGCTGCTTGTGTGAATTTTGACCTGACAATTAACACCAAGAAAATACAGGTGCTTTACCAGTCAGAACCACACCATCCATATGGAGAACCATCAGTCATAGCAAATGGAGAAATTCTGAATGCAGCGGCTAAGTTCACTTACTTTGGCAGTATACTCTCCAGGGATGTACACATTGTTAATGAGATTGAGGCATGCATTGCCAGAGTTAGCTCAGTGTTTGAGAGGCTCTGAAGGAAAGTGTGGGAAAGAAGAGGTATTAGACTGACTACTCATGGCTTGTGGCTACATGACCTGAGCACACATTTCTTCCAGTCCTTCCCTTTTTGCAAAAAAAAAGATGAAGTAAGGGAAACAGAGCCAAGATGGCAGAGCAGTAGAAAATAGTGAGCAAGCTAAAAACAAAAACAAAAACTCCACACAGATTTAGAAAATGTACCAGACCAAATCCTGATAAAAAAAATCCAGAAAATGCCACTAGAATAATTTTTCCAGACCAGGTTGGCATTTGGAGACAGACTGTAGACTCTGGGGATGGGTCTAGCCAGGAGCTCTCTAGTACCCAGGGAGAGGCTATGAACAGGGACAAGAAGAGGTCCCAGATACATACCAGGGCACTGCAGGGGTGGGAGAACAAGTGCCACCTGGCAGCTTTGGCTCATACTACTGAGTTGTGAGTTACAGATCCAGGGTGAACTAAGAAGTGGACCTTCCCCACAGGGTGAGATTCCCAGGTAGGAAAACTCTGACTGGTATACAAAGAAAGGTGGAAGTTCAGAAGCAAGCAGCATCAATGTGGCTCCAAACACAGGAGTACGATCTTAGTTCCAGCATCTAGCCCACTCTGATACTTACAAATGTATACCCAAAGCAGGAATCCCAGACCAAAAGGAGCCTACAGTTATGTTACTCTGAAGCAGCACAGCTTCACAGGTGGCTCATAGGGGTGGAGCCCAGCAACAATCTTGCTCAGACCCAAATCCAAGTTAGAAGCTTGACAGATGAGGGAGTAGCAATCAGACTTTGCCTTGGATCAGATCACTTTAGAAGTATTGAAAGCTCACAGGTCCTCAGCCTGTACCTGAATAACACATCACTCAGTACCCCCAGAAAGCAGAAACAGGACCAGTCTAGATCTTCCCTTCAGAAATATGGCAGCACCCAGTGCTAACATCAAATTTAAAGTCAGGAAGTAGGCTGGAAAAATGAGCAAACAAAAAAGGAACCCACCATAAAGAGTTATCTTGGTGCCAGGGAAGCTCAAGACATAAACACAGAAGAAGGGAGTGACTCCTAACATCTACAAGCAAAGCCTCAGAGAAAACAAATAAGAACTCAGGCATAAATTCAACTTGAACTCCTGGAAGACATAAATCATGAATTTTCTTTAAGAGAGTTAAAAATATTTTTAGTAATGAAATAATAGCTAAAGAAAAAAGGAAAAGAAATGAGAGCTATGAAATAAAGAATTGGAAAGGGAATTAACACTCTGGCACAAGAGATACAGAATCTTGCCCAAGCAACAAAATCCTTGAAATTTCAAATAGAAGCCAATGACTCCATGAGAAATATTAAAAACAAAACCAAAAGACTGAAAAAATGGAAGAAAATATAAGATATTTCATAACAAAAGAAAACAACCAATCCGAAAAACAGATTGAGGAGAAGAAAATTTAAGGATGATTCTACTACTGGTATGACAGGACCAAAAATAGACTCTAGATATCCTATTTCAAGAAATCTTAAAGTAACACTGACCAGATCTCTTAGAAGCAGAGGGCTAATTAGAAAATAGAAAGAATAATTGATCACCTCCTAATGAAATGAAAGCTTCTACAGACATCATAGCCAAAGTCCAGAGATTCTAGGTCAAAGAAAAAACTATTGCAAGCAACCTGAAAGAATGAGGACTCTTAGTAAGAATCACACATGATTTAGAAGCCACCACCATAAAGGAATGGAGAACTTGGAATGCAATATTACAGAAGGCAGAAAATATAGGTTTATGGTCAAGAATAATTTATCCTACAAAACTGAGTATAAAACTACAGGGGGGAAATGAATCTTTAATGAAATAGAGAACTTTCAAGTATTCTTGATGAAAAGTCCAGAGCTGCATAAAAAGTTCAAACATAGGAAGTAAGAGAAACAGTAACAGGTAAACATAAACAAATAATCAAAAGGGCCCAAACAAAGAAACTGTTTACATTTAAATTTTGGGAGATAATATATGTGTTCCCTCTGAACCTTATCCTCATCAGGGTTCGTAGAGAGAGTCTAATTAGACAGAAGACCTGGGAATGTTTCTGTTATATCCTGATGATCTTAAGAAAAGAATGGAAAGAAAAGAGAAGAATACATAGGGGAAGAGGGGAAGGAAGATTGGAGGAAAATACCTCATATAATCAGATTATACATGTAGACATCAATACAAACAAGGAGGAAGATGGGAGTAGTAACTGACACTGCAACTTCACTCACATTTGAACTGGTCAAAGGAGGGAAAAATACACACACGCACACACAGACATACACATAGGTAGGTGAGGAAGTACATTTCAGTCAACAGGAAAATAAGAAGGAAAGTGAATAAGAAGGTTAAGGAAAGGATTAGTCCTAATCAAAACAAATTCTGCCTAAAAATGTACAAAGAATTTGTAGCTCTTTTTGAGGTGGCAAAGAATGGGATTCCAAGAGAGTATCCATAAATTAAGAAATGTCTGAACAAGTTACGGTATATAAATGTAATGGAATACTACTGTGCTATAAGAAATGATGAAGGGGTGGTTTCAGAGAAACCTTGGAATACCTGTATGAACAGCTGCAGATTGAAGTGAAGAGAACCAAGAGAACAATTTATACAATGACAACAATACAATAAAGACCAACAACTGAAAGAGTTCAGAACTCTGATCACAGGTTGTGTTGTGTTTGTCCTTCATTCTCGAAGAGGACCATGACATCAGGGAGATGATGACATGACTTGCAGTTGACTTTGATTTGAGTGAGGGAGGGCTGTGCAAGGTCACCAGCCTCACTTTCTCCTCCAGAGCCCTCTGAGTCCAGTGGCCAGATGTGGATCAGGATGACTGGAGATGGCCCAGGATGCAATGAGAGACCTTGGCGCTTTTAAGCTAAGGTCTTTTCAAATTCTCTCTTTGAGTAAGGCAATGCCCATTCAGTGAATAGGCCTCTTTAAGAAGAGAGTCAAGGGATGGCCCCTTCAATAAAAAAAAAAAAATCAAACTAGGAAGGGAAGAGGAGGCAAGAGGGTTACTGGCCAAAAGAGAAACAATTACTATTTACATTCACTCTGAGCCAGGAGGGCCCAAAAAATAACCATTAAGTGGTGCTTAGGCAGAGACCAATTGTCCAATCTATGAGATCGAGTGAATTGGGTTTAAGGTTTGGTCTTTGAGAGAGAGATGTGGCCAGTAAGTGAACTAGGCAGCTTTTGGCCATCAAAATTTACCTTCCTTTGGGCAGAACACCTTTAGGTGAGGGGAGAAAAGTGGAGGGGAGAGAAGTGGAGAGGAGAGGAGAGGAGAGGAGAGGAGAGGAGAGGAGAGGAGAGGAGAGGAGAGGAGAAGAGAAAATAATCAACCATAATTTCAGAGGACTCATGATGAAACATGCTACATACTTCCTGATGAAGAGGTACAGGATTGAAAGTACATAGTGAGACATATTTTTTTTGACATAGCCAATGTGGAAAATATGTTTTGCTTTACTATACATGCTTACAGCAGGGATTTTGGGGGTTTTTTTTGTTCTAGATTGAGGCAGAGGGGGTGGATAGGGGAAGAAGGTGTTGGCATGTGAGAGAGAGAAGGCAGATTTTTGCTGATTGAAAAAGAAAATATGTGTGTGTGTATATATATATATATATATATATATATATATAATGTTTTCAGTGCATTACAAAGAAAATGAGTTAGAGAAGCTGAAAGAACCATTACAAAAACATGCTCTAATTTGGATAGTAATGCTTCCTGAAAGAGTGAAGATGGGGCAATAGAGTACAAGGGCAGGGAAATATGGTTCCCCCAGCTCTTCCTTCATCATTTTGGTTTTGTCTTTTCCCCTCATACTAATATGCACTTCTATGGTATGGTCAGTGTCAAGGAGTGAAAATGAAAATTCCCACATTTTCCAGGCTCACCTGCAATTCACATGTATGCTTCTGTCCATCCTCCCCTCAAAGTTCTAAGTTCATACATATTTATGCCTTTTACATTCTCCATCAGAAGAAAACCCTAGAATTCTCTGCCCTCAAATACTTGTGGGAAATACAGTCCAGGAGAGAAGCAGGAGGAAAGTAAACAACTCCTTCAGGAGGTAGCTTGGTACAGTTGAAAGAACATTAATAAAGGACCTTAATTCAGAGGATTCCTGACACCAGATGTGTGACCATCATTAGAAAGTCACTTAACCTTTGTTAGAATTAGTTTTCTCATCTGTAAAATGAGAAGACTGGACTAGATGGCTTTTGAGATCCCTTTGATCTCTAAATCTATGCCAAGTGACTTAGCGGATAGAGAAATGGCCTTGGAGTCAGGCAGACCTGAGTCTGTATTCTGCTTCAGACACTTAACTAGTTGTGTGACTCTGGTCAAGTCATTTAACCTCTGTTAAATTTTCTTCCTCATCTGTAAAATGAGGGAGTTGGTCTTCAAGGCTTTTAAGGTCCTTTCCAATTCTAAATCTGTGATTCTATCATTGATTGATTAAACCCATTGTACCTCAGTTTCCTTATCTGTAAAATAAGGGGGTCAGAGGTTCCTTCCGGCTCTGCATCTCTTATCCAATTCTTTATAAGCCAATGCTCCTATGTATCACAGTACAGGTCCATCACACACTCTTGGCAAGAGCTCACTAACTAGAATTTCTACAGACCCCAACATTTTATCCAAGGTAAGTAAGGGCTAAGTTTTTCTTATAAAACACAGGTGCTGCTTCTAAATACTTCATATTCCAAGGGTAGCTTCTGTCCAGTAAAGTTGTGTCTTCTGTGCTGCAAATTAATTCTATCCAATGATATTTTACAGATGCAAGTGCGTGTGACAAGTGTCCTGATGACTCCTGGTCCAATGAGAATCATACTTCTTGCATTGCTAAGCAGATCGAATTTCTTTCTTGGACAGAGCCATTCGGAATTGCCCTCACCCTTTTTGCAGTTCTGGGTATCTTCCTAACTTCTTTTGTACTCGGAGTCTTCATCAAGTTCCGAAATACACCCATCGTCAAGGCAACCAACCGGGAACTCTCCTACCTCCTTCTCTTTTCCTTGATTTGCTGTTTCTCCAGCTCCTTGTTCTTCATTGGCGAACCCCAGGACTGGACGTGTTGCCTGCGCCAGCCAGCCTTCGGGATCAGCTTTGTATTATGTATCTCCTGCATCTTGGTGAAAACCAATCGGATCCTTTTGGTATTTGAGGCTAAGATTCCCACCAGCCTCCACCGCAAGTGGTGGGGTCTCAACCTACAGTTTCTCCTCGTTTTCCTCTGCACTTTCATGCAGATTGTCATATGTGTCATTTGGCTCTACAATGCCCCCCCTTCTAGCTACCGGAACTACGAGCTAGAAGATGAAATCATCTTTGTCACCTGCCATGAAGGTTCCCTTATGGCCCTCGGCTTCCTGATTGGCTACACCTGCCTTCTGGCTGCCATCTGCTTCTTTTTTGCATTCAAGTCCAGGAAGCTGCCAGAGAACTTCAACGAAGCCAAGTTCATCACCTTCAGCATGCTCATCTTCTTCATCGTCTGGATCTCCTTCATCCCTGCCTACGCCAGCACCTATGGCAAGTTCGTCTCCGCTGTGGAGGTGATTGCTATCCTGGCGGCCAGTTTCGGGTTGCTGGCCTGCATCTTCTTCAACAAGGTCTATATCATCCTCTTCAAGCCCTCTCGGAATACCATCGAGGAGGTGCGCTGCAGCACCGCAGCCCATGCTTTCAAGGTGGCCGCCCGGGCCACCTTGCGCCGCAGCAACGTCTCCAGGAAGCGATCCAACAGCCTCGGGGGCTCCACTGGGTCGACCCCGTCCTCTTCCATGAGCAGTAAGAGCAACTCTGAGGACCCCTTCCCGCAGCCTGAGAGGGAGAAAGGGCAGCAGCAGCAACAAACCTTGACCCCTCAGCAGCAGCGGCCACAGCAGCAACAGCACCGCTGTAAGCAGAAAGTGATCTTTGGCAGTGGGACGGTCACCTTTTCTCTGAGCTTCGATGAACCACAGAAGAATGCTATGGCCCACAAGGTGACCAAGCAGCAGAACTCTCTAGAGGCCCAGAATAGTGGTGACAGCCTGGCACGGCGCCAAGCCTTAGTCCCCCTTCAGAGCAGCGAAGCTGGATCAGGACTGGGCAGCGGGGTCTTGGGCTCCAATGAGTCCGTGGTAGGTGATAGCCAGCCAGAGACCCAGATCCCCGAAGAGATGTCCCCAGCCCTTGTTGTATCTAACTCAAGGGGATTTATCATCAGCGGAGGGGGCAGTGCCGTCACAGAAAAGAAAATCCATTCCTAAAGTGAAAGATAGCTGCTGATCCAGAGGATTCAAAGAGATGACTTCATTAAAGTACATCGTCTAATTGTTGGAGGAAACTATAATACATTGGTGTCCATAGATAGCTCTTTCCCTCTGGAGATATAAGGAGAATCAAGTAGATATAAGACACTCATGTTTTTAGAATCATAAACTTAGGTTGAATCATTTAAGTTGCAGGACTGGCAGCTAAAAAACCCCAAAAGTCATGCTCTTTTGGGGGTTTAGTCAGAGCAATGAAACTGCTTTTTAATGCTGCTTGGTGTATAGGGGAAATTCCCTAACATTTAGAGCCGGCCAGAAATGGAATGGGCTGCTTGGGCAGTAGTGGGGTCCTTATCACTTGAAGTCTTCAAATGGAAGTTGGATGAGTGACCACTTGCAGGAGATTCCTGCTCAGAAAGCGATTGGCCCAGCTGGCCTCTGAGGTCTCTTCCAGCTCTCAGATTCTGGGATATAGCCCTGATTCTTTTGAAAACCAGTTTCTGTTCTTCTACTCTAAACCGTCACAGTGCCAACATGGGATAACCAACAAGGCATTGAATTTCCTCCTCCTCTGTGGTGTATGTGTGTATAAATGTGTGTATGCTCGTGGGTGGGTATATTAAAGGATATATGTTAAATATCTGTCCTGGAAGAAAACTGATAGCGTTAGATGGTTCAATGAGAACCTGACTATGGATTCAGAGGATTTCAGGTGTGGCATGACCCAAGGAAAAGGCAGAATACCAGTGGATAGCCTGGCCATGTAAAGTATTTTCAATGTTCGAAATAAAGCATGTGTGAATGCTTCTTATTTATAAAACCATAAGACATTGGATCTCTTCCTTACTGCTGCTAATTTGAAAAGTCTCAAAATGCTGGCCAGCAACCCTTTGTACTACTGTCTATGCTTATGTCCAGGATGTGTTACAGATACCACGATTGGTTTGGAGGAGAACCAGCTTCAGATGTAAATTCAATGAAAATGTATCTGTGACTGAGCTTGCTCCATGTAGCTTTTGCCTTCAAGAGTTGTTTCTGTTTTAATATTCTGGGGGCAGGGGACATAAAATGAACATTTTCACAATCTTGCTTACATAATATAGCATTGTTAAGCTCCAGTCTCTCCTTAATTTTCAGCAGTAAATGCTAGCGTACACGCTTTGGAATGGAAGGGATAGGCCTGGAAGACAGGATAATGTAGTGGGAAACACACTAGATTTATAGACGCATGTACCATAAAATCAGAGATCTAGATTTAGAGGGGAAATAAGAAGCCATTTAGTCCAACCCCCTTATTTTACAGATGGGGAAATTGAGGCTTAGTAAAGCTTTAGCTTGCCCGAGGTCACACAGGTAGTAAATGACTAAGGCAGGATTTTAATCTTGGTCCCAGTGACTTCAAGTTCACTGCCTCTAACAACTGTTTGACTTTGGGCAAATTATTTAATCTGCTAAAATTCCTTCTGTAGGAGGCCTTTCCTAGTCCTCCAGTTTCTAATGTCTTTGTGCTTCAGATTTCATCTCTCTTCAGATTCCTTTCATCTACTCTTTCTCTATTTTTTATGTACCTAGCTATGTACATGTTGTCTCATGTATTAGAATATATACTCCTTGAGGGTAGAAACTGTGTTTTTTTTGGCCTTTCTTTGTATATCCAATGTTTAGCACAGTGCTTGGCACATGGTAGTAACTTAAAAAATGCTTCTTGATGGATTGGCCCCTTCCTAACTTTCCAGTCTTCTTATAACTTAATGTCCCCCATATACTCTTCAATCCTGAGACATTGACCTCTTAAACAAGGCCATCCATCTCCTGACTCTGAGTATTTTCATGACTGGAATACTCTAACTTCTCCCCTCCCCCTCCAGCTTCCTTCAGGTCTCAGTCGAAATCCCACCTTCTGAAAGAAGCCTTTCTCAATTCCGATAAATACCAGTGCCTTCCTTCTGCTGATTATCTCCTATTTATCCTGTCTATATCTTGTACGTAGCTGTTTGCATATTTTCTCTCCCTTTAGACCATAAGCTCTGTGAGAGCAGGGACTCTTTTTTAACTTCCTTTGTACCTGCAGTACTTATTAGCACAGAGCCTGGCAAATAGTAAGTGCCTTATAAATAAATGCTAGTTGACTAACTAATTCCTCAGTTTCCTCATCTGTAAAAGACAGATAATGATTGCATTTTCTACTTCACAGAGTTATTAGGAGAAGTCAGTGCTAAACAACTGTAAAGCACTTTAAAAAGGTGATCTATTATTATCAAGAAATCCTTTCCACCTCTTTCCCAAAGCCAAGTTTATACCTGGACCAGGAAAGAATGAATTCCTAGCTCTACACCTAACTAGTAGTGTAATTTTGAACAAGTCACTTCTCTTCTCTGAGATTCCATTTCTTCCTATGTAATCTGAAGGGTTGAGCTAGCTGATTCTTAAGGTCCTTCCAGCTCTAAATACTGTGTTTCCAAAGTACATATCCAACCATGTCATTTCCCTCCTCAGTAATCTCCAATAGCTCCCTTTTACTTCCACGATCAAATAGAAAATCACGTTTGACTCTTAAAGCCCCTCATAACCTGGCTCTACCTACCTTCCTCCAGTCTTCCTGTACTTTACTCCCCTCTAAGTACTTTATGAACCAGCAACACTGGCTTTCTTACTATTCCTCAGACACCACTCCATCTCCCTTCTCCTATCTCCTTCCCTTTTCACTTGATGTCCCTCATGCCTGGATTCCTCTCACTCCTCACCCCTGGATTCCCTAACTTCCTTCAAGACCCGCTCAAATCCCAGCTTCTGCAAAAAGCCTTTCCTGGGCCACCACACCTAGGCCCTTCTCTCTGAAACCATCTCCCATCTACCCTGTATGTATCTTGTATGTATGTAGATGTTTGCATGTTGCTTCACTTATTAGAATGTGAGCCCCTTTAAAGTAGAGGCTGTTTTTACCTTTCTTTGTACCTCTAGTGCTTAGCACAGTACCTGGCATGTGGTAAGTGCTTAATAAATGTGTGTTGATCCTACAGTGACCTAAAGTCTACCAGCTGAACAATGCTGTGGAAATAAAAACAAACAAACAAACAAACAAAAAATCCTTTAAGGCCTCTATATGTCCTTCCTGTGATTTACTGTTATACCTGTTCCTCCCCAACATACACACACACACACACACACACACACACACACACACACACACACACACACATTCCTATTTGAAGGAGAATCAAGCTGAGTAGAGGCTAGCAGGTATAGTGCCTTTTTTTTCCTTCAACAACAACTTCTAGTCCTTTATCTTGTTTTATCTTCACAAAATTTCATTTGGGTAGGTAGGGCAGGTACTATTACACCTGTTTTGCAGATAGAGAAATTGAGGTACAGAGAGGTTGTCCAAAACTAGCATCCAAGCCTGGGAACAGCCAAAAGATGGAAGATCTTCATATCTTAATATGAGAATATTATCTAATATGAGAATATTGTGCAAGGAAAAGAGAAACTATATGGGGCAGGGAGGGGAAAATGTTGAGGGAGTCAGGGTGAGAGTGAAGGGAGTAGCCCTGTCTAGGAAAGGATTGACCTAATATGTTTGGCAAGTATAATATAGAAAATGTGATCAATTTCTGTTGTTGTTCATTCTTCATTCTCAAAGAGGACCAATGATGTCATGAGAGTGATGTCTTGACTTACTCATAAATTGGATTTAAGTGGGACAGAACTGTGCAAAGTCATCCATTTTAAGGAAGTTTGGGAAGACAAGCTTGAAGGTCACCAGGGAATCCTACTTAAGAATAGCAGGGGGTCAAGCTTCACTGAGGTCCACTCTGGAGAGGTCAAGACATCTTCCACACACACATAACAGAATCTCATTTCAGTAGTAATGGTTGGCTCGGCTTACTTTTACTTTTCAGCTGCCAAATCAATATATATAACTATGACAAAGTTGGTCACCCCACCAGGCAGCAGCACAAATTGGAGAGGAGATCAGAAGGAGAAGTAGCTTGCCAAAAGAAAGGTTAGGGAGAGTCAAGGTATGTAAAACACAATGATGAAAGGCTTTTGCAAGGGCCAAGGAGGAAAGTACTCATCTTGTTGGTATCTCCAGGAACCAAGCACCTAAAATACAAGGTCTAAAATCCTTAATGCAATCTTAAACTATTAAAGTTTACATTTAATTTATGTTAATACAATACAGGTTGTCCCAAAAGTCTTAATGCCATTTTAAACTTAAATTTTTAAGTTTAAAAGTTTAAGTTTGTGGTGTCCCAAAAGTCTTAGTGCCGTTTTAACTTTAAAATGGCACTAAGACTTTTGGGACACCTTGTATTGTTCAACTATTTGATTGGCCCTGTCTGTTCAATTATTTGTCTGTAGATGGTAGGACAGTTTAGATGCAGATTCTCAAAACCTGAGACTCACAAATTGAAAAAGTTGTAAAATAGAAAGGACATTAGACACCATCTCATCCAGTCCCCTCATTTTACAGAAAAGGAAACTAAGGCTCAGTGTTATTTTTTTTATAAAGAAAACGTTATTTTACATTAGATAATTGAACACTTAGGATAATAGATATAGAGCTAAAAAGGATCTTAGACACCATCAAGTCCAAAGCCCTTCATTTAGCAAATGAGTGAACTGAGGCTGTGAGAAATCAAGTGACTTGCCCAGGAGCACACACCACTTCAAGAATCTGTGTCTTTTTAAGTGTCTGTACTCCCTCCATGGTTATGGTTCATAATAATGCCAATAAAAGTAGATAGCTTTTATTAGTTATAGTGAATTAATAAATTTAATTAATAAAATTAATAACATATAATGAGAAAGAATAAATTATATGACACAAATTAATAGTTTAAAATTTACTGGTTGATTTTAGTATTAATAAAATAATTAATAGAAATTTAATCCCTTGGCCACTTGCCTCCTTCTGGTTATGAGCCTGTTAAAACTTAAGAAGGCATTTTTTTTACAAGAGACATTTTGCTACTAGGTGTGCACTTGAGTCCTTTCCGAGTTTGGTAGAACCTTCCAGGGCCTGCCCTCCCCGGAAAGAACCTTCAAGAGTCCAGAGTCACCACTATGACGTGAGGTGACATTGAAGGAGGATGTAAGTGGGAGTTTCTGTTAAATGGGTGATAACATCTTCCTACACTCCCAAAGATATCACAAGGGAACTGATATAGCTAAAAGACAAGTGTGGAGCAAGAGCTATGAAATCTAGTTGGTGCTCAAGAACATATGTTTATAAGGCTAAGGTCTAGAGGCAGTGTGATTAAGTGGAAAGGATGTTGGATTTAGAGTTTGAGGACCTGGGTTCAAATTCCAGTTCTGATACTGACTAGCTGTGTGGCATTGAGGAATAAGAAGAAGAAGAAGAACATTTATATGTTGTTTAAAGTTTGCAAAGTGCTTTAGAAGTATTATCTCACTTTATCGTCACAACAGCCCTGTGTTTATTGTTTAGTCTTTTTTTCAGTTGTGTCTAACTTTTCATGACCCCATTTGGGGTTTTCTTGGCAAAGATACTAAAGTGGTTTGCCATTTCCTTCTCCAGCTCATTTTACAGATGAGGAAACTGAGACAAACAAGGTTAGGTGACTTGTCCAGGGTCACACAGTAAGTGTCTGAGGCTAGATTTGAACTCATAAAGATGAATCTTCCTGACTCCAGGACTAACACTCTATCCACTGTGCCACCTAGCTACTCTGATTGAAAGGGGCTAGAGTTGCTCAGATATGAACCTGTTATCAACTATAGGCTAAATGGGTGTTCCTTCCTCCCGGCACCCACAACCTGGGCAAAGATCTTATTTGAATTCAGCCCTTCCTGACTCCAGGCCCAGTACTCCATCCACTGGGCCACCTGGTTTCCTCAACAACCTGTGGAGTAGGTGCTGTTGTTATCCCCATTTTATAGATGTGAAAACTAAAGCATGGAGAGATTTAGTGACTTGCCCAGGGTCACACAGCTAGTAAGAATCTGAATCTGGGTTAGAACTCAGGACTTTCTGATTCTAATTCTAAGGCTCACCTCTATGTTACCTAGCTGTTAAGTCACAAACTCTCTGAACCTCAGTTCATCTGTAAAATGAACTGGTTGGACTAGATGGAATTTAAGGTCTCCTTCAGCCCTAAGTCTATGATTCTTTGAGCCATAGAAATTTTGAAATCATCTAACCCAGCCCAACCTGGTCATCACATAGATGAAGAAATTCAGGTCCTGATAATTAAGTGATTTGTCCAATGTTACATATACTCTGCATCAAAGTCAGGTTTCTCACCCAGATCTTTTGACTCCAAATCCAGTGCTTCTTCATTTTTCCAGAGGAAGAATGAGCCACCTTTAGGAGTAGGCCAATCATTACCCCAAATCACACTATGACCATGGGACAGCGGGAAGCCAGTGACAAAGCTTTTACCCATTGTCCCACGGCCTTTGGCAAGATAATTAATGGTTAGGGCAATTCCTAGGGACAATGCTAAGGCACTTTAAAGACACAAGCATCACAAGATATCACATATTGCTTGAAATCCTGACCTTAGTGGACCATCTGAAGGTCTGGCACAAAAGCTGTAGGGTCTTGCAAATATTGTCCTATGGCATAATAGGTCCACAGTGAGCTCAACAGGATTTTGTACAACTCAAGATTCTACTATTGAATGAGTGGGGTAATGGGAGAGAGGTCATCAGCAGAATGTATTCCCTAGATGGTAGGCTACTTGGGGTAATTAACCCCCTCCCTTTCACCCCAATTCCCAGAGGCAAGTCAGTGCCCTTATTTCTGGTCTTCCCTGGTCCTGAAGATCCTGGATTTTGGGAACCAATGTCCCTTACTGTCTTTTTCTCTCTCAGTGTAGTCCCATATCCCATACTCTGTAAGACAGGGGTGGGAAACCTGAGGCCTCAAGGATGCCTGTGGCCTTCCAGGTCCTCAAGTGCAGCCCTTTAACTGAATCCAAACTTCACAGAACAAATCCCCTTAATAAAAGGATTTGTTCTGTAAAACTTGGACTCAGTCAAAAGCCCGAACCCAAGGAACTAGAAGGCCATATGTGGCCTTGAGGCTACAGGTTCCCCACCCCTGCTTTAAGACAAGAGAGTCCAAAATGAGAAAGGGTTTGGTCTTTGGGGAAATGGACTTTACCATAATAACTTCCACTTGAATACCAAAAATGTGGGAGTATCACAAAAAGTCATAGACCCCCACGGTTGAAAAGTACCTTAGAATTCATCTAATCTAGGTATTTTTAAACTTTTCTATGTCATGGACCCCTTTGGCAGAAAAGCCTCTGAACCTCTTTTCAGAGCAATGTTTTAAAATGTATAAAACAAAACACACAGGATTACCAAGTAAAACAATTATATTGAAATACAGTATTAAAATATTTTTAAAAAACTAACAAACAAAAATTAAAAAAAATATGTTCATGGACTCCAGCTTGAGAACCCTTAATTCAACCTCCCAAGCAATTCAATAATCCCTTCTATAATATCCCTGGTAGATGGTCATCCATCTAGCCTTCTCTTGAGCATTTCTAGCCACAGGGGACTCATTATTTCATGATTCAACTTGTTCCATTATTGGAATGACCTATAGAAAAGAATTCTCTACACAGTAATTAAACACAATACTGTAGGCTAACTTTATATGCAAAAAATCTTGGTGTAGTTTTAACCTTTCATACCTTAAAGAGCATCAAAAGCTTAAAATGGCACTAAGACTTTTGGGACATCATATACATTCCAAAAGCTTATCTAAAGTTCACAAGGAATTTTTAATTAATCTCAACGTCTTGTATTCACTTTCTTAGATACTTGGCCATTCTGCTTGCCTAATTGGGAACCCACCATAGTTGGCATCACAGGGCCCAGTGGGTTCCAATCAGACTTTGCAAAGAGTAAATGCATAGCTTGGTAATTCAGGACAAATTCCCAATAGCTCTACTGGAAAAGTAACAATCAGCTCTAGGTGTAAAAAAACAAAAAACAAAAAACGAAAACAAAACATGTCTTCCTATTGAGTTGAAATCTGACTCTCTAGAATTCCCTTTTATTGGTCCCAATTCTGCCCTCTGGAGCTAAGCAGAAGTCTGATCCCCACCCCTCCACATGACTACCCTTCAGCTATGGGAAGACAGTTATCAAATATAACTTAAATAAAGGAGAAAGGTCTAGAGAGTCATAGTGGATACTTACATTAAATAGTCCATTTGCATATTAATACTCTGTCCCTGGTGTGTTCAAAGTGGAAGAAATTCTACAACACAGCTGCTATCCTTGTAAAGAGTAATTTAAGTGCCTTGATTCAGTGTTAGTAACAATAAATCCTCCTAATCCACGGATAATGGTTTTTTTTTTAAATTAGCAACATTTTATTGAAGACAAAATTAAGTGTTAAAGCAGTCATGGAGTCAGTGATACAGTCAGGGTTTATGACTTGAACCACACATAATCAGGATATTTACCTGAAAGAAACGGGCTGTTCTTAAGTAACATTCCTTGTCAGTCAACAAGCCTTTACTAAATGGCTACTACATGCCAGCTGCTTAGGATTCCGACATACTGTGTTTCTTTATTTAAACTCATCCCTGGCCATCAACAATCATCTTGCTACTGGAATTCAATGACTCTGGAAGAGAGAATGAGGCTGATGACTTTGCACAGACTAGCCTCATTTAAATCCAATTAACCCTTGTGACGCCATTGGTCCTCTTTGAGAATGAAGGATGGACAACAGCATGTCAGACACTGTCTTTGATATTAAGTGTAGAGGTTTGGGACTGGACCTATGATTTCCCTGGAATAGGGAACTCCCAGATGAGGGAAATCCCTCTGCCAAGGCAAGTCAACACCATCTTTGCCATTTATAATCTTTGAGAGCTTACTGGTCCTCTTTGAGAATGAAGGACAAACAACAATAACAAATGGAGCTTTGAGAAATTAAGTGATTTGCTCATCTTCCTAAGTTCAAATTCCACTTCAGATGAGTCTTCCTGACTCCAGGCCTGACACTCTATCCACTGTGCTCTAAAATGTGCTTGAGATCACGGCTTGGTGACAATATCCCTTTAAGATCATGCAACACCCTCTGCTCTGACTTTGTTGGTTAGTCGTTTTTCAGTCATGTCTGACTGTTTCGTGACCTCTTTTGGTCTTTTCTTAGAAAAGATACTGGAGTAGTTCGTCATTTCCTTCTCCATTTTACAGATGAGGAAACTGAGGCAAACAGGATTAAGTGACTTTCCCAGGGTCACACAGCTAGTAAGTGTCTGAGGCCAGATTTGAACTATTAGCTTCAATCTACCCTTAAAGCAAGCTTCCCTCCATAAAAACCCCTCAGGATAATTAAAATCTTCTAAGATGTTGTTAATAGTTCCCAGAGTTGTTTTCCATGGTGATGAATATGACAATAGCTCACAGTTATGTGATATTTTAAAGTTTACTGAGTGTTTTCCTCAAAACAGTCCAGTCTAGCACAAAGATTACTGTCCCTGTTTTACAGATAAGAAAACTGAAGTGCTGGGGCAGCTAGGTGGTACAGTGGATAGAGAACCAGCCCTGGAGTCAGGAGACCTGAGTCTCAGACCAGATACTTGACACTTACTAGTTATGTGACCCTGGGCAAGTCACTTAACCCCAATTGCCTTGCAGAAAGAAGGAAGAGGGAAAAAAAGGAAACTGAAGTGCAAAGATGTTAAACGACTTACTCAAAGTCACATAGTTTATCAGAACCGGAAAAAAAAACCTTAGTCTCTACTCCCAATACAGTCACTCCTTCCATATCCTACTGCTTCTTCACTGAATGAGTCACTTTTGTGAATGAAGTGCCTCTCAGCATCTTCCTGTTTGCAACATCTCCCTGTGTGCAGGTTCAAAGGAATTCAACTCAAATGGTCTACAGATCAGATCCAACTATAAACCTTGGGAAAACCTGTTCATTTCTTTTTCCTCTGATTTATGATTTCCTGAGTTGGCTGACTAACTGGCTTGAGAGTTCAGATGAAATTTAGTATAAATGTTCAACTGTGACTTAAGCTCTCAAGCAAATGTGAACTTCAAGCAGGGAGTGAGAGCAATCCACTGACATCTATTTTGACCAGCACTGAATTACATGCTGATTATCAGACAGAGGTAACAGCACCAGTCAGCTCTGACTTCTGTATAAACTGCTGGCCAGGGAATATTAACATGGATGTAAATGTTCTGTCCCAAAGGCCACAAAACATCTAATCTATGGGAAGAATTAAATCAAAAACAAGTCAGTCAATACTTATTAAGCACCATACTTAACTATGGGCCTGGCACTGTGATAAGCAGAGTAAAGGTTATCAATGATGCCTAGAGAATGGCTCCACAGTCATAGATACACAGATGAGAGCTGGGACTTCCAGTAACATACATGAATTTTGTTCCATTGAACCAACCCTTTTTGCCTCAGTTGTCCTTGGATGACTAGCAGTAAAAGCAAATAGCTGATATGGAGCTATGAGAAGGTATACAAGTGAAGAATGCAGGAAGAAAAGGCAAAAGACTCAAGCCCCATTTCTTAAAAGGTACATTATTGTAGACAAAATGGCAGAAGTTGCATTTGTACAATGGAATGCTGTTCAGTATTGTAACTGATACCACTCACGGTACCAGAAAGCAATTTGTGCTACCAAGGGCACATATCACTATGGCCATGAAAAAATTGGTGGCAGCTGATGGCACAACTGGTAGAGCCCTGGCCTGGAGTCAGGAAGACCTGCGTTCAAATGTGGCCTCAGACACTTACTTGCTATGTGACCCTACGTAAGTCCCTTAACCTCTGTCTTCACCTGTAAAATGGGGATAATAATGTCACCTACCTAGCAGGGTTATTGTGAGGATCAAATGAGATATTTATTAAAAATAATTCTCACAGTGCCTAGCACAGAGTAGGTACTTCATAAATGCTTATTCCCTTCCTCCTCTTCCACACAATGATAACAGATAGCTCTAAAGCTAAAGTGAAAAAGATTTTACTGACTCAAGATAATAGCTGATGTCACAAGAATACGAAACAAGTTCTATGTGTTGGGAAAAAAAAGTACCATCAACTCAAGTTGCATTTTAGAGTGTATAAATAAGAGAAAAATTTTGGAATTTGTGTGCATTGATTTTTTTTTTTACTTCTAGAAAACTGTAGTAACAATTTAAGCTATACCTTAGCCATGATTGATAGATTCACCAAGTATTATGAGACAAGCCTAAGTCAGGTCAGTCTGGGTAGTTTAGGTCTGTGATTGGAATGAAAAGATATTCCTAGACAATCTACCATTTAACAAAAAGAGCTTTACTTAGCCAAAGAATGGAAAAGACACTCATATATCTCTATATTTTGAATAGAAGGGCATGGTCACTTGCATGGCAGTGAGGCAACCACCAAGTCTGAGGGGCACTAATTCCTCCTGGACTGGCCTCTTTTATGTCCTTAGGTAGCCAAGAAGTCCTATCAACAGCTGATGCTTTCATCCCCCTGGAATAATTAAGTCTCAGGGACAGCTACCTTGCTTTTTAGAGAGGAAAAAACTAGCCTATCCTACTTGGTAGGAATTCTGTTAGTTCTGCTCCTAGCAGAGCAGGCATGCCCAGGCATGCCCAACTAGGAACCAGAAACCTTCAATGGCTGTTCTCTTTATATGGATTCTATGACAAAATCCATTTTGACCAAGATTTTGAGAATAAACTACCCAATCATCCTTACTCATTCCCTCTCCCACCTCTACCACCTGGACGGAGCCATAGGGATTGGTTGTTGTCCTTCATTCTTGTAGAGGACCAAAATGATATAACAATGTTGGGTCAAGGTACAGCGTGTCTGACTGTGGCTGACCAGACCAATACAAGCTCAGAAGGCTCTACCACAAGTCGAGCATAAATAGTCCATATGAACATTTCAAGTAGAGATGTCTCTAAATTTGTGCATCTCATACTTCTGATTAGATTCTTCCAGCGTCCCTTTCCTCATTCCTTTCTGACCTTGTCCCAGGCAGAATAGTTTCCCAAAGAAAGGTATAGAGAAAAAAGTATGTTGTTCTGTTGTCAATGAGGTGGTAACCAGGGAATATACCATCAACATTTCTAAATAGAACCATGGAATGGACTTCAAAAAGTCTGCTCCCCAAGCTCTGAAGGAAATCTGTAAATTTTGCCATGAAATAGGAAGTCTAGAGTTAAATATTGACTTCAGTCTTAACAAAGCTGTCTTGGCCTAAGGAATATGGTCTGATCCAGATATATCCTGGTACTTTTGTACACGGAGGCAATGAGGATAGAAAGATTCAACAAACTGCATCAGTTACTTATGTAGCCTAACATTGGTTACCTATGTATCTGCTGCCACTTTCAAAATCATATTAAGTAGACAGTGTGAATGAAAACTAAATTGACCTTCATTTAAATAAAGTTGTTATACAATGTCAAGGAAGGAAGGAAGAAAAGAAAGAAGGAAAGAAAGGAAGCAAGAAAGAAAGAAAGAAGGAAGGAAGGAAAGAAAGAAAGAAAGAAAGAAAGAAAGAAAGAAAGAAAGAAAGAAGGAAAGAAAGAAAGAAAAAAGGAAAGAAGGAAGGAAGAAAGGAAAGAAGGAAGAGAGAAGTGAAGGACAAAGTGAGGAAGAGAAAAGTGAGGGAGAGAGAAGGTAGGGAGGGAAAGAAATTGAGAGAGAGAGAATAAGAAAGAAAGAGAGAGACAGAGAGAATAAACTCCTCAAGGAAAGTTTGTTTTGGCAGATATCAAGTCTAGAACTATATTTTATCATCTCCAAAAAGATCCACAGTCTGAGCATTTCAATGGCCAATAGACAAACATGTTAGGAACATTGAAGCCTGAACAGAACTCTCAGTGGAGTTGACAAGTGACATTTCTAGTACATTGGTGTGATATTCCCTGGCCAGTAGTTTGAACTTTGAAGTCTCAGAAGACAAAAAGGATACAAATAACAATAACCAATATATCCTGAGGCTGAGATATAAATTGAAAGACACTTATATGTTAGGCAAGATTTCAGCTAAGACAAGCTTGTGCAAGAATAATGATATGTATGATGCTTGAAGTTGTCATCAAGAAATTCAACAAGATGAAAGTCTTGCCAAGAAATCATGATGTTAGTGAAATTTGCCCATTTATGAGTTCAAAGGAAATAAAATAAGTAAATTGTTTGTAGACCTTAAAGCTAGACCTATTATCATTCTTGTTGTCTCCAGAGAATGGGGAGGAGAGAGGCTAAAAAGAGAATTCATCAGAACCATCTGTTGCCCAAAGAGAAGTGATCTGGTTGCAAGGCAATATCCTTGGTTGTCCTTTCTTTCCTCCTCAGAGAAGGGTACTGTTGAGGAATTCTCCCTCAGACCTAATTCTCTAACTTGGGAATTGTGGCTCTCAGGGTTTCCCACAGGGTAACCTCAAGACTGAAAATGTCCTTTCTCAGGATCACTAGTCTCTGACTGGTGCTCAAAAAACCAAACCAAAAACAGAATAGAGGAATAAAACATTCAGGAACTTGAGGGGGGTTCTGCCCTCTCAGGCTCTCCTGATTAAGTACTGACAGATCACCATGTACTTGTCCTACAAGTCATCATTTTCTGTTCCTGAAGAGAAGATGGGGTGGGCAGAAAGAAGAGAGAAATCTCCTCTCCTCAGTCTTTCCCTCCATGAACTCTAGTCTGGAAATTCCAGGGAGAAAACTCCCCTAAAAAAATCAGTTAAAGGGATGAGTCCTTTCTTCAGCTTGTTCTGTAGACTACACAGAGAGCTGCTTTTCCTGGCTAGGGTGCATCTACCCGAAGGAGAGAAGGAAGAGCCAGATGCTAGATCTATAAGCCACTAAGTAAAGGATTGGCAATTATCTGATGCATGTAAGCATGTTCTGACATTTTCTTTCAAATCCCTGGGGGAATTCAAGGTTAACTGAATTATTCTGTCAGTAACCTATGTAGATATAATCAGAGAAAAAAAGTTGAAAGACATCAAGACTATAGAGAGAGAGAAAAAAGAATGTGTCAAGAAAACTGGAAACAGGAAAAGAATAGAAACGGAGACTAAAGCATAAAAGCATATTTAAAAAAATTTTTTTAATTAATCAATTTTTAGTTTTCAACAATAAGCTTCCATAAGCTTTTGATTTTTAAATTTTCTCCCCCTTCCTGTCCACCTCCCTCCCCAAGGCGGCATGCAATTTGATATAAGCTCTAAATATGCATTCCTATTAAACATATTTTCACATTAGTCATGCTGTAAAGAAGAATTAGAACCGATAGGAGGAACCACAAGAAAGAAGAAACAAAACAGAAGGGAAAAAAAGAGCAAATAGTATGTAAAGCATAAAAGTAAAAAGAGAGGAAAAAAACAGAAAAAGAAGAAAAGAGAAATATATCTTTGAAAAGAGGAAGAGATAGAAACAGAAAGAGTAGAATAGTATAGAAAATTGGGCTTTTGGCCACAATTCACGATTATTAATACAAATCTTTGATTACCCTTTACCCAAGGCAGCTTTGCACTTCCCAGGGGGTCCTATTTGTACTAAAATGACCTCATTTCATGCAGCTGGAAAGGCTTACGAAGAGAATTCCTGGACCTAGACCAAAAAAGACTAATGAATTACTCCTTTCCTGACCTGTGCGGATCATTATGCTTTTAAAATGGGGTTTTGGGGTTGATGAGAAAATACTTCCTAGAGCCATGGAACAAAGTTGGATATCCAATCCAACCAACTTTTACTAAGTACCTATTATGCCTAAGATTAGGGCAACTAAGTGATAGAGTGAATAGAGCAGACATGATTGAAACTAAACAATAACAACAAAAATGTGTAAGATTAGTGTAGTGCCCTCTCCGGGCCATGAACAGTAGGTACAAAATGTATTTCTCAAAAACCATAGGTGTACTCTCTCACAAATAGATACAATGTCCATGGGGAGAGTGGACTCAAATTTACAAAGTACAAAAGCACACACATAAGGAACATGTGTTCCTAGGTGTGGCAAAGTAGAACCTCCTAACCCCTGACCTGGAAGTCCTTTTTCCCTGCAGAGTTTTCATGAAGTTCCCCTTAAGGGTAACTCTGTTGGGTCTTGAGGGTCAGTGCCTTTCTACTGTCCCTCTGCCACAAAGGGTCATACTTCCTAAGTTGCTTTTCCTCAAGTGACTACTGCTCCCTGCTGATCCGTCCTCTGTGTGCCTCTCCACTCCCAATGCAGATACTTCTTCATTTCCCAGTCACTGCTGCTCCAGTGGCCACTTGTTTGCTTCCATTCAGCTCTGATCACCTATGGAACCTGTGGTTAGAACCTCTGGAACTCCCAAGCCAACAGATTTGTCTATACACTTCCATCCAAGAATACTTATTCACCCACGGTCAAGAAAGAAATAAACACAGAGAGACAGAGGTAGCCATGTATTCACAGCTTCCAAATCTGACCTCAGACAATTACTAGCTGTGTGATCCTGGGCAAGTCATTTAACCCTGTTTGCCGTAGTTTTCTCATTTGTAAAATGATCTAGAGAAGGAAATGGTAAATCACTCCAGTATCTTTGCCAAGAAAACCCCAAATGGGGTCATGAAGAGTCAGACATGATTGAAATGACTGATCAACATGTCTAGGTGGGAGAAAGAGCAGCCACTCTTCTCCCCACATGGCTCTCAAAGGCAATCCAAAGTAGTCCTGCCAGCTCATTGCCGAACATAATTTCCCAAAGTGGGTGATACTGCCCACTGGGGGGCGCTGGAACGATAGAGGGGGTGGTTTAGTAGCCTCAGGTGCAATTGGGGGGCATTGAATAAAAATAAGGGTTAACCCAGGGGTGGGGAACCTGCAGCTTTGAGGCCCCAGGTGGCCTTCTAGGTTCTTGGGTGCGGCCTTTTGACTGAGTCCAAGTTTTACAGAACAAATCCTTTTATTAAGGGGATTTGTTCTGTGAAGTTTGGATTCAGTCAAAGGGCTGCATTTATAGATTAACTTAACCTAACCTAACCCCAGGGGGGCATTGAGTAATTTTTTTTTTTGAAAAGGGATCAGTAGACCAAATAAGCTTGGGAACTTCTGCAAGAGAATGACAAAGGGGTGGGTTTCTGTCTTGTATGCTCACTAGGTTCCTGCTTAGCAACCCTTGAGTTAGCACCTATTCCGGCTTCAGCTGCCAATTAGATATCATGTCATTATTATATAGCACAAACCCCTAAGTCATCAAGGCCCAAAGAAGACTCAGCTAAGCTTCTACATGGTCACTTGAGGTGCAACCAGGCAGAGAACATCTGAGCAAGCTCCAAGGACTGGCCTCCATAGGCCAGTCCACACCTGTTGCACAAAGTGTTAAGGACCCAAAGACAAGATGGATGAAAAACAACTCCTGTTCACCAGTAGTTTCTATTTTATTGAGGGGTGAGGAGCAGTTAATAACAGGTAATAAACTAACAACACAATAAACAACAATAAAACCAGTGTCTCTAGAGACTTACAATACAATTTCTTTTTACATGTTCAGGCCTGTGATTTTATTGGTATAGAGAATTCCCAGTGCCGAAACTCCTCTTACCAATGCAGATCTACAATTGTTCTACATTTCATAGACCAGGAAGGTTGTCCAGAGCACTAACAGTGGGTTAAATACATCAAGATAAGCCACAAATTCATTTCAATTCAAAAGTATTTATTAGGTACAAGGAGATTGATCTGCAAAGCCAACCCATTACAATAACTTGGAGGTTCATTAAGGCAAGAGGCCCAGCAATAAGGATAAATCAATGAAAGGTGACTTACTTGGCAAGGCTATCCCCTAGGCACTGTGGTTTAGGATTAGGGTCCCATGAACCACAGAGGGAAGAGAGTTCAGAGAATACTGGGCACTGAGGCCTTGCCTATCCATGGCGGGTACCGAGTGGGTGGGGGGAGAGAGAGCAAGGCATTGCTATGAGACTACATGCAAGAACCACAAAGTGACCTAATCCACCACCTGCCCCCAGACATACAATAGTATCCATTACAATGTTCATAACATAACAGGTGCTCAGTTAGCATCGTGTGATCCTTCCACTTAGAGAAAGAACATTGGCTCTGGACCCAAAGAACCTGGGTTCAGATCCTACCATGACTTTTACTCCAATGTGACTTTGGCCTAATCACTCTGTAAAATTTGGAAATTTGCAAAATTTGTAGAATGAGAAGTCCAGACTCAATGACCCCTCCTTGTCCCTTCCAACTCTGTATATATGATCTTGTATGGGCACAAAAGTAGAAATACAGATTTTTTCAATAAAATGTATACATACTTTAACAACAATGTATTTTTTTAACAAAAACTATGGTATTGGAATACCATGTGCATTAGATTAGTGAAGCAAAGTGTTCAGAATATTTATCATCAGTGACTTAGCATTTTTGAGAATAGCAGCTGAGTAAACTGGGCACTAGGTGGCACAGCAGATAGAGCACTGAGCTGGGAATTAGGAAGACTCCTCTTCCTGAGTTAAAATCCAGTCTCAGACACTTACTAGCTGTGTGACCCTGGGCAAGTCACTTAACCCTGTGTGCCTCAGTTTCCTCATCTATAAAATGGACTGGAGAAGAAACTAACAAACCATTTCAGTGTCTTTGCCAAGAAAAGCCCAAATGTGGTCACGAAGAATCAGATATGACTGAAACAACTCAACAACAACAACAATAGCTACAAACTGGCATACATGTGCAGAAAGTTCATACTTGCATCCTACCCACTTTCCAGGTAAATGAGCTTCCAAGGACAGGTAGGTGGTGCAGTGGATAGAGTACTGGCCCTGGATTCAGGAGGACCTGAGTTCAAATCTGGTTTCAGATCAGACACTTGCCACTTACTAGCTGTGTGACCCTGGGCAAGTCACTTAACCCCAATTGCCTCACCCCCCCCCAAAAAAGTGAGCCTCCAGATAACCCCTGCCTCACAATTATCACATAATCTCAAAATGTGTTACTGGTTGTTTCAGATTTATTCCTCAAACATAATTGCTCCTGAATAGTATTTTCTATTTTCTAATAACCCTTACAGGTGCACTTAAATGATTCTACTGACAACTGTAGTTTCTACTTCTTTCCCTATATGTCAATTATATACACAACTTCATGATATATTCAGCAGAGATTCACTGAGCACTAAGTTTAAGGGCAAAAAGCTTTGAAGGACACCTGCACATTCAACATGTCTTTATTAAGCACCTATGGTGTTCTAGGCACTATACTAGACTGTGGTACAGTGCCTGCCCTGAAGGGGTTTGACAGGTGATAAGTTAAGCTGAATAGGCCACAATCCCTGCTCTCTAGGGCCTTTTATTTCCATGGGGAAAATAAGGCGCACAGAACTAGTATATAAGCTATTCTAGGAATCTAGGGAACTCAGAGGAAGGAAAGTGCGCTGTCAAAAAGGTATGGTAGCTTAGTGGAAATAGCATGGTGTTTACAGAATAGCTGGATTTGGATCCACGTTCTGCCACTTAGTAGTTGTGTGACTTTGGGAAAGTCAACTAAGCCCAGTAGACCTGAGCATCTCCAGATGGCATCTCTCCAGACTTCATGGACATGTTTTAGGGAATAACACATCTGGATGACCTCTCCTAATTTCAGAGCCTACACATAGGGCATTAGTTCCTTTTCTCTCCTTGAGCCCATAGCCCACTCTACTAGGCAGTAGGATCTCCAGGAGGTGATCCCACCACCTCCATTATGCTGAAGAGTAGAAGTATCCAACTCCAGGTCTGCAGGCCACAAGCAGCCCACAAAACTCCCCAATATGGCTCAAAACAGATTAAAATGTAATTGGAAAATGTTTAACAGACTTTTAAAAATACAATACCAAATATATAATGTTAATCTGTGGTTTTCCAAGTTAGTATGTAACCTGCAGTGATCTATTTCTATTTGAATTTGACACTGAGGAAGAGTGAATTCTTCCTGCTTATTTATGATTAGTGGAAGTAAGTGAGGATTCAGAAAGAGTAGCTCAGATTTGAAGTGAGCTATGCAGCAAAGACTATCAGAATGTGTGGTGGGTTGCCGTAAACAAGTAGCCCTGGCTGTTGGGCACAGGCCTGACTACCTGAGGGAGGTGGGAAGGTGATATCCACCAATTTTGAGAAAGATATGATGATGTAAAAGTTGCAGGACAACCAGACCTCTGCTCAGTTGCTCTTTGGAGAGACAGTGGTGGTCCCTCTTGTTTTGATGCCACTCTGGTTGCCTGCATCGTATCAACTGGAGCAGCCTCCAACTCCCCAACAATTATTTACTATACATACTGTCAATGATACGATAGCGAGTTCTAGAGAAAAAACCACACACATGTAAAATCCATAATTTTCATCAAGGCATCCGACTAAGCCAAATGATTATAACAAAATTTTAGAATGTATAATAAGCATCAGTCATTCTAATTTCACCAAAAATATCATTCTAGGTTTTGATTTCTGTGTTCTTTCTGCCTAGTAGAAAGGAGACCATGGATGAACAAGTGAATGATTAAGCCTTTAATATGTACTTACTATGTCTCAGGTGTTGAAAGAAAAATTCTTTTTTTGACCTTTTGCCCTGATTAACTAAGCAAAACTCAGGACAAAAGCAATTAAAAGGAATTTATTATAAGTACATCAAGGTAGCAACGTATTGACAGGTTAATCACTGGAGATCAGCAATGGCTTTAAGGTGGGGCCAGCTTTTATTAGTAGCTTTCATAATAAGATAAAGACAATTCAGATAGTTCCACATCGGTAAAAGAGGTTGGGCCCTTGCATCTCATTTCCTCCCCAAGGTAGCAAGTATGTGACAATTTCCAAGTACGTACAGGAAGGGGGTGACTTAACTACACGACAAATATCAAGGGACTGGGTGATGCCTCCCCTCAACACTGATTTACAAGCAGGTCTGGGAGCAATGGTCAGTGAGCCAGTCTAACTTTTGATAAGGCATTGGCTGGTGCTGGGAATACAAATATAAGCAAGCAAGATTACCCCTACCCTGCATTCTGACAAAGGGATACAACAAATAAAGAGGAGTTGGCAAGGGTAAGAAGAATATGGATGGGAAATGACATGGAGGCCTGATTTCCAGCAAAATAAGGGATATGCTCATGTAGCAGAGCCTCACATCCCAGGAGTAGAGCCCGAGGTTGGGAAGGAGATGAGGAGAATGGTGGGAATATGAGTGGCATGGTTTGAAAACAGCAATTGCCTAGAAAAGGGGATTCTTTTGTACAAAGGCAAAAGGTAAATTGGGAACCCCACCCAAAAATTTCCTTCTAGTACTGAACAACCTCAACCATAGTGAAAGATCCATAATAAAGAGGGGGCTGGGGGCAGCTTGGGGGCACAGCGGATAAAGCGCTGGCCCTGGATTCAGGAGGACCTGAGTTCAAATCTGGCCTCAGACACTTGACACTCACTAGCTCTGGGCAAGTCACTTAACCCCAAATACCTCACCGAAAAAAAAATTAAATAATGAAGGGAAAGAATGAGTCATCTTGGTCACCATAGCTACTATCACTCTGGAGTAGAGGTGGATCTGTGATAAGATCTACTTTACCAACAATTTCCAGGAATGGCGGAAAGCTGGCACGAGTTATAGCAAGCTCCACCTGGCCAACTAACCGGACCTTTGTCCTGAGTGCATATTTCATAGGTAAATGTTAGTTATTATTATTGTTGTTATTATCATCATCATTGTTATACTAGTTGGTAGTGTCCCAACTTTGGCCACCGAAAGTCATAAGAAATTCTATGCAAGGTATTGAACGGTTTTCGGTGACCTGCCATCATACTGTCGTGGCTAATAATAATAATAGCATTCATATAATACTACTTTTTTTGTTGTTCAGTCATGTCTGACTCTTCATGATCCTGTGGACCCTTCTGTCCATGGGGTTTTCTTGGCAAAGGTACTGGAGTGGTTTGCTGTTTCTTTCTCCAGTAGCAAACAGAGGTTAAATGATTTGCCCAAGGTCTCACAGCTAAGAAGTTTCTGCGGCTGGATTTGAACTCAGGTCTTCCTGACTCTCTGAGCCCAGTGCTCTATCCCCTGCATCACCTAGATGCTTTACAAATATTATCTCATTTGAGGATCACAATAACCCCATGAGGTAAGGGCTATTATTATCCCCATTTTACAGTTGGGGAAACTGAGGCAAGTAGAGGTTTAAGTGTCTTGCCCACAGTCACACAGCTAATAAGTGTTTGAAGACAGATATGAATTCAGGTTTTCCTGATTCCAGGCCCAGAACTCTAACCACTGTACCACCTAGCTGTCAAAAGACAGCATTGTCATTTGAACTTTGCCAGGAGAGATATACAGGCAGGAGCAGAGGTGCAAGAGCCCATCTAATATTGACTCTCCCTCAGGAACACTCCCTCTACTCTAGATTTAAGCACATGCTGTCACATCTCCCACGCTCCATGGACACAATTCCTCCTCACCCAATCTCTCCCATGGCCACAGCTCCAAACTCCAAGATTTTCTGACACTCTTGACCCTGCCTGTGAGTCATTCCCTTATCTCTTTCTTATTCATGCTACTATTTTCCATCCCAGCCAAACTCACCAGAATCATTCTGTCCCTCAGGCATGATATGAGGGTGTGGACTTCACACACACCTCCCCCCTTCCCCCCGCAAGACTATAGGGAGCTCAGCAATTTGCTATTTGGACATACATCCCAGCTCTGCCACTTCCCGCCAGTGGAACATTTGTTAGGTCATGTGGGCTCTTTGAGCATCAGTTTTATTGTGTAGAATATAAGAGTTGGATTAGGTAACCACTAAAGTCCCTCCCAGCTCTAGATATGTGATTCTGTGATACTATGATGGGGGCATTCTCCTCATTGCTCCCAAGTTGCTAATGCTGTGTGTGAAAACACTAAGACTCAGGGGTCCATACATAGGTAGGGTATACCAAACTCCACTTGGGCCATTGTACCCGCTCTTTCCAGGAACACTCAAATCAAGGACCACTCCCTCTACTCTAGATTTCAGCACATGCTGTCATGTCTCCCAAGCTCCCAGATGCACTTCCTCCTCACCCAATCTTTCCCATGGCCAGAGCTCCAAGCCTCCAAGATTTCCTGACACTCTGGGCTCTAACTGTGAGTCATTTGTCTAAATCACTCACTCTTTCTTATTCATGTTACTATTCTCCATTCAAAACAAACTCACTTGAATCTTTCTGCCCTCCCCAGAACCTGAACACACTTGCCAATGGCACACCCAGAGAGTAAGTCTCTGCTAGCACACCTACTTAGTCACCAGCTTCAAGATAATAACACATCTAAAGACTTCCAATAATTATTGACTAGGCAGAACAAATGAGAGGCCTTACTGGAAATGCCAGGGTCTAACAATAATCATTACACCTTGTGCTAGAAAATTAATTTTAAAATAACTGGTGAAGTTTAGTAATTGCAAAGTTTATGGTCTATACAATGCCCTAGATGTACAAATTCAGGTTTTGGATTTACACATCTACCCACAAATTGTATTGTCCAGTAACATAGATAATAGGAAGCTGAACCAACTGGGAAATAATGCTCAAGAGATCTGGCATTGATTGAGTTGGTCTGTAGGTGTTCCAGGTCTAGAAAATGAAGGAAACTGTACCACTCAAGCTGGTGACTCCATGCCTTGCATGTAGCTTTTGTCGTGAGCAACCATTGCACCTTCTTCCAGATTCCAAAGTTCCTTTATATATCACTCAAATTGTAGAAGTATATATCGACCCTAAATGCCCAGTACTCTATCCACTGTGCCACTTAGCTGCCACATCTGTGGAGATATTGCACAGCCCCAAACAACATAACCTAATATTTATAAAGTCTATGCTGGTCTGGAAAGCCATCTTCCATTTATTTTCCCCTTATATCCAGGCCAGATTGTATGCCGTCCAAAGATCCAGTTTGGTGATTATCACTATCTACCTCTACCAGCTGATCCATTAGAGTGGATAATTAGGTCAAGAACACTAGTTTCCATAGCTAAGTCAGAGCTTCAGTTCCCCACTTCTCATTTTAATAAATAGTACTGGGACAGCTAGGTGGTACAGTGGAATCAGGAAGACTCATCTTCATGAGTTCAAATCCAGCCTCATACATTTACTGGTTGTGTGACCCTGGGCAAGTCATTTAACCCTGTTTGCCTCAATTTCTTCATCTGTAAAATGCCAAGAAAACCCCAAAATGGGGTCATGAAGAGTCGAACATGACTGAACAACTCAACAACACCAAAGCTCTACTTCAATAGGAAAGACAGAAGGGTAGACAAAAGCCTTGTTTGGGTTCTTTAGCAAGAACTCCGACAGAGCTGCCATTTCTGACCTGGAAAGTGAAAATATCTAGGTGGCAGGTGGCATAGTAGATAGAGCACTGGAGTCAGGGAAAACTAGAATTTAAGTTCTACCTCAAACACTTAACTAGTTATATGACCATGGACAAATCACCTGACCTCTATCTACCTCCATTTACTCATCTGTAAAATGGAGGTAACAAAGGAATTCACATCCCAGGATTGTTGTGAGGCTGAATAAGATGATATTTGCAAAACCCTTTCTAAACCTGAAAGAGCTATACAAATTATCATCATCATCATCACTTGGCTGTCCAGGATTGGAGCTCTCAGAACTAGGTTGAACACCTTATTTGAAAGGCTTTTATGGGGAGGGAAGTTCAATGCTCAATCTATCTAGGAGCGATGGCTGGAAGTTCTCTAAATATATCTAGCCCTACTTAGAATGGAAAGGCCTGTAGGTGGCACAGTGGATAGTGCACCAGGCACCCGGACTTGGGAGACCTGAGTTTAAATGTGACCTCAGACTAGCTGTGTGACCCTGGACAAATCACTTAATCCTGTTTACCTTAGTTTCCTCATCTGTAAAATGAGCTGGCAAAGGAAATGGCAAACCACTCCAGGAGCTTTGCCAAAAAAAACCATAAATGGGGTCACAAACAGTAAGGCACAATTGAAATGACTAAATAATAACAAAAAGCAACACTTGGGATAAAAGGTTATAACATGGTTAATCTGTAATTGGGAACCTCTTCTGAATCCCAGTAAAACAAAAGGTTTTATATATAGTTCAAATCATGTAATCAAGTCACTTACTCACTCTTGTTGATAACATGCACAATTATAAGTATCTGATAAGAAAACAAAAATACACACCCTCCTCCTATGAGTGGGGAGTTAATGGGGGAGTGAAGATTTATAATTTCATTGATATAGGGCAGTGGTTCTCAAAGTGTGGTCCATGGACCCCTAGGGTCCCCAAGACTCTTTCAGGTCGTGTGTGAGGTCAAAACTATTTTCACAACAATCCTGAGACATGATTTACCTATTAAAATACTCCTCCCTTTTCCAAATATATATCTGTGTGAGGCCAGTTTGTCTTTGCAGACTTCAATCAAAATGACACCTGGCAACAGATTGAATGTAGAAGCAGATACAAGAATCCAGCTGACTTCTGTTAAGCCAGACATTAAAGAGATTTGCAAAAATAGGTAAAACAATGCCACTCTTGTCACTAAAATTTTTACTTTGAAAAATATGGTTATTTTTCATAAACATGTTATTTATATTAACATGTAATCATATTTTAAAATAATCAATATTTTTACATTTTAATCTCTAACATGGTAAATATTGATAATCCACATAATCTAAAGTTCTTTAGGGGTCTTAATGATTTTTAAGGGTTTAAAGGATTCCAAGACCAAAAAGGGTTGAGAATCATTGGTGCAGAGAAACTTGTGTTGGGGAGCCACACTCTGTCAAAGCAGATCAGCCACTGCCCCACAACATAAAACCTTAGAGAGTTGCTTAGGGCACTCGCCCAGAGTCACACAGCCAATACTGTTAGAGGCAAAACTTGAACCTAAGTTTTCCTAACTCTGAGACCAAGCCTCTACCCACTGGGTCACACTGCCTCCTAAATACTAAACTAAAATAGAAGGGGAAAAGATGAAGCACATTAATGATTTTCTCAAAAGAACAGCTGTTATCTCTCAGTCAGCAGTAGATGCATTTTGTCCAACCAGCCATCTCAACACTCTGGTCTTCAATCCCCATTCACAGCCCCATATTCTGTCCATCTGGATCTCTTGCTTTTTCCCCTCTGATTTCTTTTCCATTCAGCTTTTTCCGAAACTGAAAGTCGTAGCCCCTAATCATTCCAGTTTATCATTCTTTCCCTCTTCCATCCTCTTCCCACCCTTAGTCTTTCTCTCAAGTCCTTTTGGACTACACGTCCCAGAATTCATAGCATTAAGTTTCATCTCCTTTTCTGAGGATCTTGGGTAAATCAGGTCAAACATTCGAATATCAGGTTATATTCCTCTCTTGTTCTTAGAATATTGCAGTCCTTTGAAAAATTAGCTGAGGTACATTTGGCATCTGAAATTATACAACACAGCATCATTAACACTTAACAAAACAAAGGAACGGTTGTAGCTATCATACATCAATAATATAAGTAATAACTACAGTGCAATGTAAAAAGTCACTTCACAGGAGGTTTCAGTGACTACAGGTCTAAATTACAAGCAGGAAATATTGTGTACACATATCATAGGAAGACATGAATATCCTTATAATAAAATAGATATAAGTAACAAGCGAAATTAAAGCAATAATATCATTAGTAGGCATAAAAATATGCAAAACAAGCAAAACTATACTAGCAAAACCACGGATAGTTAACAGACTACTGTAGCTCCAATAAATGCATGATACCAATACAAAGGCAAATAAACAGAAACAAATAATAATAATAGCAAAGCATACTTAAACATATGGTAATTAACATGTATATCCATGGACATATGCAATTACACACAAGGCACACATTACATAGTTAAGAATTAGCATGGATGCCTGGCTTCATGTGAAACCATTTCACCAATTTTTCCTTATGATATACACTATAGGTTACTCTGGTAACTGGTCAGATAGTCCTGGCTCTCATGCAACCTACTGACCTCTCTACCCCTATACCTGAGCTAGTTGATGGTAAGAGCTGGTTATAATTCTCAGTATAACTATAAATTTCCAGTGTAATTATAGTCCTGCCAACCTAAACCTAAGCTTGTTGAGGACCAAGGCTGGCTAGGCATGTTAATATACTCCTTCAGGCATATTTACACCCTAAGAATCTCTACAGCTGAAGTTAAAAAAAGTGTCTCCTCTAAGTTCACTCCTTTTCTATCACTTGAACTGAGAGTACAATACATAGAGTGACCTCACTTGAAAGTCTGTTTCAGAGCCACTGTCTGGGTCAGGCTGACTTTGCATGATTAATGGGCATTCTCTTTCACTTAGAGTCTGCTGAGACAAGTAGCCATCAGTCTCTGCTTATTCATCAGAGTCCACTCAATGTACCTCCTGGCAATAAGTGGTCACAATGGTATGTATGTTTTTGCTGAGCCCTTACCAATCTGTGAGGCTATTTTATAAGTTGTTCATTCTCTCCGCAACTAGGCACAGAGTAGTTTTCCATTGATTTGTCTGGCTAGTGAACACCAAGACTTCTCAGCAAAATTCTGTCATCTTGATGAAGGCTTTGCAAACTAGCTCAGATGTCATATTGTCATTTATTTCTTTCAGCATTTTTAAAAAAGACTAGATCTCATGATTATCTCAATAAATGCAGAAAAAGCATTTGACAAAATACAACACCAATTCCTATTAAAAAACACTAGAGAGCAAAGGAATAAATGGAGTCTTCCTTAAAATGATAGGTAGCATCTATCTAAAACCATCAGCAAGCATTATATGTAATATGTAATAGGGATAAGCTAGAAGCATTTCCAATAAGATTCGGGGTAAAACAAAGATGTCCATTATTACCACTATTCAATATTGTACTAGAAATGTTAGCTTCATCAATAAGAGAAGAAAAAGAAATTGAAGGAATTAGAATAGGCAAAGAAAAAATAAAGCCATCACTCTTTGCAGATGATATGATGGTATACTTAGAGAATCCTAGAGAATCAAGTAGAAAATTACTTGAAATAATAAACAAACTTAACAAAGTTGTAGGATATAATATAAACTCACATAAATCATTGGCATTTCCTTATATTACTAACAAAGCCCAACATCAAGAGATAGAAAGAGAAATTCCATTTAAAGTTACTGTAGACATTTTAAATATTTGGGAGTCTACCTGCCAAAACGAACTCAGGAACTATATGAACACAATTATAAAACACTTCTCACACAAATAAAGTCAAATCTAAATAATTGGAAAAATTTAAGTTGCTCAGCTAATAGGCTAGCTAATATAATAAAAATGACAATTCTAACCAAATTAAATTACTTATTCAGTGCTATACCAATCAAACTACCAAAAATTATTTTATAGAGCTAGGAAAAAAACAATAACAAAATTCATCTGGAAGTATAAAAGGTCCAGAAAATCAAGGGAATTAATGAAAAGACAAGCAAGGGAACATGGCCTAGCTGTACCAAATCTTAAATTGTATTAAAAAGCAGCAATCATCAAAACTACTTGGTATTGGCCAAGAAATAGAGTGGTGGATCAATGGAATAGGTTAAGGACACAAGACACAATGGTCAATGACTACAATAGTCTTCTGTTTAATAAACCCAAAGACACCAGCCTCTGGGATAAAAACTCACTATTTGACAAAAACTGCTGGGAAAACTGGAAAAGAGTATGGCAGAAACTAGGCATAGATCAACATTATACCCTACACCAAGATAAAGTCAAAATGGGTACATGATTTAGATATAAAGACTGGTACTATAAACAAATTAGGAGGGCAAGGAATAGTTTACCTATCAGATCTATGGAGGATGGAATAATTTATGACCAAACGAGATAGAGAATATTATGAAATGCAAAATGGATGACTTTAATTATATTAAATTGAGAAGTTTTTGAACAAACAAAGCCAATGCAACCAAGATTAGGAGGGAAGCAGAAAGCTCGAAAACAATTTTTACAATCAGTGTCTCTGATAAAGGCCTCATTCCTAAAATATATAGAGAACTGAGTTGAATTTGTAATAATACAAGTCATTTCCCAATTGATAAATGGTCAAAGGATATGAACAGGCAGTTTTCAGAGGAAGAAATTAAATCCATCTCTAGTCAAATGAAAAAGTGCTCTAAATCACTATTGATTAGACATACAAATTGAAACAACTCTGAGGTACAACATCATACCTATCATACTGGCTAACATAACAAAACAGGAAAATGATAAATGTTGTAGAAGATGTGGGAAAATTGAACACTAATGCATTTTTTGTGGAGTTGTGAACTGATTCAACCATTCTGGAGAGAAATTTGGAACTATGCCCAAAGGGCTATAAAATTGTACATACCCTTTTACCCAGCAATACCACTTCTAGATCTATATCCCAAAGATATCATAAAAACAGGGAAATGATCCACATGTATAAAAATATTTATAGCAGATTTTTCTGTGGTGGTCAAGAATTGGAAATTGAGGGGATGCCCATCAATTGGGGAATGGCTGAACAAGTTGTGGTGTACAAATATAATGAAATACTATTGTGCAGTTAGAAATTGTGAGCAAGAGGACTTCAGAAAAACCTGGAAAGACTTATATTAAGTGATACTGAGTGAAATGAGCAGAACCAGGAGAACATTGTACATAGTGACAGCCACATTGTGTGATGACTAACTTTGATAGACTTAGCTCTTCTCAACAATACAAGGATCTAAGACAACTCCAAAAGACTCAAAATGGAAAATGCTACCCATATCCAGAGAAAGAACTATGGAGTCTGAATACAGATAGAAGCGTACTATTTTCTCTCCTTTTCTTTTGTTGTTTTGTTTCTTTTTTCCTGTGGTTCCTCCCATTAGTTCTAATTCTTCTTTATATCATGACTAATGTGAAAATATGCTTAATATGAATGTATATGTAGAGCCTATATCAGATTACACACCATCTTGGGGAGGGGGAAGAAGAAGGAAGGGGAGAAAAATTAAAATCTTATGGAAGTGAATGTTGAAAACTAAAAATAAATAAATAATTTTTTTAAAAAAGTTCTTAAAATTAAAAAAAATTTAAAAAGACTAGATTTCCTAATTTCACCCAGACTGGAAGTACAGCAGCCAGCCATGAACTCAATTCCACTTGAATCCAATTTGAATGGGAATGTTAACTTGTTTTATTCCCACCTGTGGCCTGTTCACCCCTACTCAGGCAGCTTAATGGCTCCCAGCTCTCATGGGCTTACTATACTAGCACCAGACTTAATGTGGACGCTTAATTGTGTTCACACAGTGAAGCTTGAAATTCGTGAGTTCAAGTGATCCACCAGCCTCAGCCTCCCTAGGCACAGGTATTATAGGTGTGTGCCGTGATGCTCTCAGTCTTCTTCTGGGCTAAAATTGTAGCTGGGTGGTAAAGTTACTTTAGTTTCTCTCTTAACCAAGCTATATATTTGTTCTAAGTGTCTGTAGTCTCTCCATCCTGAGAAGCTATGAAACACAAGTAAGTGGATAGGTATGGCTTACATCCAAACATCAGCAGGTAGGGGATAAAGCTGGTGGCATCAATCCCAGTGGGATTGTATGCTTGCACATGGAAAGTCACATTTTGGCTCTATTGAGACTTTTGCTCGGGTCCCCATTTCCCTAACATATTCATCATTAGGCAATTGAAATATTCAAGTTGTGAGTCTCCTTTAGGGTGGTAAGGTGTCATTCTAGACTTTTTTTTTTTAAGGCAATTGGGTTAAGTGACTTGCCCAAGGCCACACAGCTAGTAAGTGACAAGTAAGTTTGATCTGAGGCTGGATTTGAACTCAGGACCTCCTGACTTCAGGGCCGGTGCTCTATCCACTACACCACCTAGCTGCTCCAACGAAGAAATTTCATGATAAGATTTTTTTTCCTTATTCGACCACTTTCCTTCTTATCCTAGATGCATTGTTTTCTATAGAGTAGTGCTTCAAGTAATCAAAGTTATGTATTTCATCTTTGGTAATTGCCTCTATCTTTTGTGTGGTTAAGAATATATCTCCTACTCGTAGCTGTGAGAGATATATGATTTGTTTCTCTTTTAATTTTTTATACTATGACAAAATATTAAGGCTTCATTAGCATTGAGAATGTATTTTGGAATATGACATAAGGTGTTGGTCTAAACCTATTTTCTGCCAAACTGCTTGCCAGTGTTTGCAGCAGTTTTTATCGAATAGGGAGCTTTTCCTTAGGTGAGTTATGTTTCCCACTTTATCAAGCACTGTGTTACTGAGTTATCCTGCTATTGCCTTAAAAGTCAGGTGCATTCAAGAGAATGGCACTTTGGTCCTTTGGCATCGCCCCCTCTCAGGTCATGTAACTTCACAAAGTCTTACATTAGCCATCTGCTCTCTTTGCCAGTCATGTATAGACAACTGAGACAAAGAAGATGGGCTCAACAGAAGGAGGTTCACACATGCTGTTGGCACGCTGTCATGTAGAAGTCTCGAACTTTCAGCTGCACCGTCATGTACTTTTAATCCACCTCCTTGGGTGTTTCAAACAGCTTTCACTGTCACATAATCTTCTAGACAGGGCACCTATATCCTAATTATTCTCCCCTGGCCAATAGTGGATGCTGAATTCACAGTTCGCTAGTACTGGCACTCATCTTGGATAAAAAGCATCTAACTTTGCACTGCTCAGAATATATCAGTGGACTGTTGTCTTTCCACATTTGCAACTTTATTCCATGTACATATAGTCTTTTTAATTTTGAAGTTGTTGGTGATGGTCCACTTGAAAGCCAAGAACTCTAGTTTGCATGTGAGATAATCAATCTTATTTAAAGCTTATTAAAAGATTTGGCAAGAATCTTGAGTGATTAGTGTATAAGAAGAAGTTTGGAATTCTCTTATCCCAAGTTGCCTGGAGGAATTTGAATTAGAATAAGGTCCATTGCAGCTAAAAATTTATATAATCCTATGATCCAAAGAAGCCCTCAGTACATGATCCCTGTTTTCTCTTTCCATTTGACTATGAGACCAGGAGGTGATGTAATCATCATCTATGAGGCTTCCTGGGACTCAGTCTGGACAAGTCAGGTCTTTAGTTCTAGGGGTGAGCCCAGGCAAAATCGCTTAGCTGGTGTTATATAAGAATCTAGTGTGACAATTCAAGTCTTACAGTTACCTGCCTTTAAGGGGGAAATAAAAGCTGCCAACAGTGGGATTTTTGCTTGAGGTTTTCCCCTCTCATAATTGGAGGGACTAGGCTATTCACACTCTCTTTCCCAGTCGTGCTAATGACTGATAACTATAACTGAGGATATGGCCTGTGACTAGAGAGCGAAGATTTTTCTTGATGTAGGAAATACAATACATGGGTTAAATCTACAGTCTTAGTTTCTCTACCCTGACAGAGTCAACTATGTTCATCACAGATTGACATAAGCGAAACAGGGTTTCACTCTCCTTTTTAATGAGTGTGGACATTTTAAGGACTTATCTGTCCTTCTCCTTGCCTCCTCTGCTTAAGTACAGCAAGTTGGTAATACCACCTCCTTCTGTCCACACAGGCAAGCGTCCTCCCGGAGGCCTATTAAGTGCTAGTCTAAGTCACTCATGTGGTTTAAACAAGCAACATGGAGTCAGGGTACAGTGACAAAAGATCACTGATACATGTCATAAGGATGAATATGAAAAATTATATTATTCAAGTAATGGTGTGGAAGATAGACTAGAAAGAAAAATAGAAAAATCCTGTTACAGTTACAAGTGAGGTTATTATAGTCATGTAGGCGAAAGGAGATGAGAGTCTGAACTGAGGAGGAAGTGGAAAGAAAGAACTAGGAGCAACAGATATGACCAAAGTAGAGAGAGTCTTCTTCTCACCCCTAAGAGACTTTCTCTTGATCCTTCTGACTCTCAACTTGTGCCTTATTTGCTTTGAGCAGAACTAGTGCTGCTGTGGGAGGCAGAGGACCAGGTTAAACACCACCTCTGATGCTCACTACTTATATGGCCTTAGACAAGTCAACCAATCTGTCTTGAATCTCAGTTGTCTCATCTCTAAAATTAAAGCATTGGACTAAATGACCTCTGAGGCCCTGTTCTGGTCAGGGCCTAACTGACATTGGTCTCCTGGTAGTTTAAGTTGGATATTGAAGCAAAATGAGATATCCATGTCATTCAACAGTTGTCTAAAAAGAGATTTACTTAGCTCCAGCAGGAGAAGGTTGTTCAACAAGGCTAGCCTTGAGAATGCCACAAATTAATTCCCCTGAGCAAATCACTTGCCTGAATTACCCATCCTGATCCACCAGTCAAACATCAGAGCACCCCTAACATTTCTCATGACTCCTTTGTGCCCAGGCAATGAGAACGTGACCAATATTTTGATCCTTTAGTCCTCTGAGTCAACCAGATCTCCATGAATGTCTCAATACCTTTTAAAGAAAAACTAGTCTAACTTGCATGGGGGGAGGGATTAAGGCAGGGATGGGGAGCCTACGGTCTTAAGAACACATGTGGCCTTCTAAATCCTTAAATGTGGCCTTTTGACTGAATCTGAATTTTACAGAACAAATCCTTTTGGATTAGGATGTTGCTCCTATAATCTTTTGCAACTCAACATCTATACTCCTATGACACTGACTCCACCCTCCATCCCCAAATCACAAGCTGCCTCCCCCTATGTTCTAAATGAGAAATGTACAACTCTGACCAGAGTCATTCCCAAACTGCATCCCTTAAATAATTTCAGAAACACTGTGCTGGAGTAGGTAATGCTTTTGTGGTGTTTTGTGAGCTCCCCAGGCGCTAATTCCTCTCTGGCTGAGCTCAGAAAACTTTAAATCAGGGGAGCTTGCCTTTATTTATATCATGTACCCTTTGATAATCTCGGAATTTTTAAATGCATAAAATAAAACACATAGAATTATCAAAAAAATGAATTCTATTGAAAATATAGTTTTATATATGTATACATACACATATACATACATACATACATGTATATCCCCTTAACCTAAGATCTGTCAACTTGTTTGTATATATACATATGTAATGTGTAAAAATATCAATGTCAACTTGTTTATATACATATATATGTGTATATATATGTACATATATAAATATATACACATTGTATATACATATACAAGTTGACAGACTCCAGGTTAAGAACCTCTCAATAGTTTAAATCATCTGAGCAAACTCCAGAATTCTATCAGCTATAGCTCCCACTATGTATATAATTAATAAATCCACTTTCTGTCCTACTAATCAATCCCTGGGAACATAATTAATGCTGTTTGTCCTCCAATGTCCATGTCACGCATGGGAACCTGGGTCATTAAAGACAATGCTACTGAAACACAAGCTCTAATTGGTGACACCAAATTCAATTAAATTTAACAGACACTGATTAAGTACCTACCACAGGCCAGGCCTGATGCCAGGTGCCGAGTTTGCAAAGCTAGATCGTATATAGGTCCTGGCCTCAAATAACTTAATAACAGTTGACATTTACATGTCTTTAAGTTTTGTAAGGCCCCTAACATGCATTATCTTATCAGTGCCTCACAACAACCCTATGAAACAGACATTTCAGGCATAATTTTCCCCATTTTACATATGAGGAAATTGAGGGTCTAAAAGACCTAAAGTGACTTAAGTCAGATAGTTAATTGTCAAGAGGTTTTGAATCCAGATCTTCCTACCTTCATACAGAGCACCCTTGCATCTTCTCAGCCTAATGAAGGACAAATACACAGATGACTGTGAGACACAGTTAAGTGCGTTCAGCTCAGAGGCTATTAGAAATGGCACCTAGGCAAGAGCTACTAAAAATTTGAAGAGAGCAAAGTCACTTGCTACCTAGTGAGGGTCAGGGAAGGCTTCGTGAAGGAGATGTATTTGAATTGAGCCTTGAAGGGAAGGCTTTCAACCGGCAGAGAGGGTGAATCCATTCTGATTTCCCTGTTTAGGGGACCCCGTGACCAATGCACAGAGACAAGATGATCAAGACGAAAAAGAGGGGACAGAAAGCAGCACAGTTTGGCTAAACCAGAGGTTCCCAAACTTATTTGGCCTACCACCTCCTTTAAAAAAAATTACTCAGGGGGGCAGCTAGGTAGCACAGTGGATAGTGCACCAGCCTTGGAGGCAGGAGGACCTGAGTTCAAATCTGGCCTCAGACATATAATACTTCCGAGCTGTGTGACTCTGGGCAAGTCACAACCCCAATTGCCTCACCAAAAAAAAAAAAATTTATTCAGCTCCACCCCTCCCCTGGAAATCTACTTTCTTTAACCCTTTAATAATTTTTTTTTAAATTTGCATCATTTAAAAATTATATTTTTAAATGACGTATCTTAAATTTAATAATTTATTGTAAATTTGTGAGTTTTTTCCCTGCATTAAAATTTTGATGACATAATATTGCATCATGTAACAGTATCATATTGTAAACAAGTTATTACATGCCCATATTCCTGCCAATGAATGCTTGTTAAGACCTGTTGGCAGACTTGACCACTGATTGGTTATAACTTGCATTTTGTGCATTTATTTGTAAAATAATATGATCACTACAACTTTAACTCTGTGACATAACAGAAGAAACAGGTACAAATGATTTTTCAAAATTTTCTTCTCTTCTTTCCTTATGCTTCCACCCCCCCTTATTTTTATTCAACGCCCCCCAATTGTATCTGAGGCTACTGCCATTACTGCTCCCCTGGATCATTCTAGTGCCTCTGAGGGGGTGGTATCACCCACTTTGGGAACCTCTGGACTAAACTACAGAACATATGAAGGAGACTAGTATGAATTGAGACTAGACAGGTAGGTTGGAAGTAGATGATAGAGGGCCTTGAATTCAATAATCAAGAGATTATATTTTACTTGGTAACAGGGAGCCCCTGGAAGTTTTTTAGTAGAGAGGTAACAGGGTCCTAGGGATGTATCAGAAAGTTTATTACTGTGAGGCAGCTAGGTGGCACAGTGGATAGAGCACCGGCCCTGAAGTCAGGACGACCTGAGTTCAAATCCAACCTCAGACCAAACACTTGACACTTACTAGCTGTATGACCCTGGGCAAGTCACTTAACCCCAATTGCCTTAAAAAAAAAAGAGAGAAAGTTTATTATTCAGGTGGTGGTTTGGAGGATAGACTTAGAGAGAAAACTAATTGAAGAGAGAAAGAGCCCATCATAGTCTTGAGAGCCTGAACTGAGCCAGAACTTCCTTGAGAGGAAGAACCAGATGCATGAGATATAACCAAAGTAGAATCTTTTCCTAACTCCTACAAGTGGAGTCTTCTACCCTCCCTTGATTCTTCTGATTCTTTCAGCTGCTGCCTTATTCCTTATCACAGCTAAACTTCTTATAAACGTAAGGGACATTGACCAAGTCCAGTTGTTGAAAGCATGTGTAACATCCCCAACTAATACAATCCCCAATTGGACTTCAGAACAAGTACAGTATTCTATGACTGTCTTCTGCTCCACTGACCACAAGGTAAAGAAATGAACTTTTGACTGGACATTGAATCAGAACTGAGAGACAAAAGACTTCTTTAGGGAGCAATTCTCATCCTCTTTTCTTTCTGCTTTCCATCAAGGTAAGATTTTCTAGAAGCCTCTGAATGAAACGCCTGGAAAGACTTACATGAACTGATATAAAGTGAAGTGAGCAGAACCAGGAGAACAAAGTACACAGTAACAGTAACATTGTATGATGATCAACTATAAATGACTTAGCTATTCTCAGCAATACAATGATCCAAGACAATCCCAAAGGACTCATGATGAAACATGTTATACACCTCCAGAGAAAGAACTGATATTGTCTGAATACAAAGTGAAACATACTATGTTTTACTTCCTTCCTTTCATACTTTTTTTTTCAAATCTTGTACAAAATGACTAACATGGAAATGTTTTGCACGATTGTACATATATAACCTATATCAGATTGCTTACTGCCTCAAGGAGAGGAGGGGACAGAGGGAGGGAGGAATAGAATTTGAAACTCAAAACTTTTTATAAAATATTAAGAAATGTTATAACATGTAATTGGGAAAATATAAAATATTATTTAAAAAAAATTTAAATACAAAAAAAAGCAGCCTCTGAATGGTGAGTTTTTCCTCGGGTCCTCCCCATTTTGGGCTAACATATGGCCTGTTAATGTGGGCCCCTGCTGTTTGCCTCTTTGCCTTTCTTCATTCCTGCTCTTAGGGGAAGGAATGTAGGACTATTCTATAGCCCTGTGACCTTCAGAAGGTCAGGAGAATGATCCATTATGATTCCAACGACAAGACCGAGACTAGAGTTCACTACCAGCTTAAGTGCCAACACAGTCTAGGACAATGACTTGTCCGACAGTTACGGCGATTTAAATAACGAACTTAGTGGAACAAATGTTCTTAACAGCTGAATGTGTGCCCCTAGGTTTGAAGGAGAAATGTTTATAGTATTGACTTGACTATATTTTCTTTTGTTTTGCAAATATCCTTTTGTAAAAGCTAAGTTAATTGGCTAAATGAAACTTAGACAGTATTGGAGGTTAACATTAATAATAATAATAATAGCTAGAATTTAGTACTTACTATGTGCCAGGCACTGTGCTTAGCCCTTCACAAATATTACCTCATTTGATCCTCACAACAACTCTTGAAAGTAACACCATTATTATCCCCATTTTACAGATAAGGAAATTGAGAGTGAGATAGGTTAAGTGACTTGCTTAGGGTCACCCAGCTATTGTTGAGGCTGGATTTGAACTCAGATTTTCCTGACTCCAGGCTTAGTGCTCTATTCATTGCACCAGGCAGTTGCCTAGGAGAGAACACACTGAGATGGGGGCTCAAGCCAATAGCATTTGAAAAAGACAACTCCACTGCCTTATAGGGCTACTTCTACAACTCTGAAGATCATTGGTGTTTCCAGATGTAATTTTTCCAAACTCATAACCATTCTCTTAACACCACCACCACCAGCACCCCCCCCCATTCAAGAGTGTGCTGACTTTCTTTTGCCCAGCCCTGGTCTTGTCACTGCTCAGAAATTTTTAGTGGTTCCTGATTACCTGAGTAAATATACTACCTTTACATCCTTGCCCATGGAACATTTTGGAAATGTGAATATTTTTAAACTTTGACAGTCTCCTGGGTTTGGAACTGGAAGAAACCACAGAAGTCACCTAATCCAACTCTTCTACTTACCACCCGTGTGACCTTGATTTCTCAGTTTCTTTATCCATAGAATGAAGGATTCAGGCTAGGTGACCTATGAAGTCCCTTCCATGTCTAACCCCTTATTTTAGTGAAAAGAAGCTGGAGCCCAGAGAAGGATGGTGACTTGCCCAAGGACACACATGACTAAAAAATTTAAAAGATGCCTATCAACCTAAGGCCAATTTTCTACTACCTACTTTCTCAACCCTTTTGAGTCAGGTTTCTGTTCCCAGCCCTGGCCAATCTATAGAAACCACTCTATTAAATGTTATAGTGACCCTACAATGGTCAAATGCAGTGATTTTTTTTTCATTCCTCATCCTTCTTGATCTCTTATCCTTTTGATCCTTTTGATCAGGGGTGGGAAACCTGCGGCCTTGAGGCCACATGTGACCCTTTAAGTCCTCAAGTGTTGCCCTATGACTGATTCCAGACTTCACAGAACAAACCCCCCTTAATAAAAGGATTTATAAAACTTGGACTCAGTCAAAAGGCCACACCCAAGGACCTAGGCCACATGTAGCCTCGAGGCCACAGATTCCTCACTTTTGACACTTTAACCCACCCCCTATAGTAGCAACCCTCTACTATTGTAGCTTTCTTTCTTCCTTTAGCTTCAAGGCACCTCATACCCTCAGTTCTCTTCCTTCCTCTCTAATGATTCTTCCTTCTTTGTCTCCTTCACTGGCTCTTTATCCTCTTTTCAATTCCTAAACGTAAAGATTCCCCAAGAATCTATCCTTTACACTCTGTCATTGACAAATTTATTCTGGCAATATTTAATACGCTAATTCAATTCAATTCAAAAAGCTATGTGAGTTGTCACTTTATCGCACCTAAAATTAGGCCTCTACCTTACTTCCCAGCTATCTCCCCACCAAAGCTGCCTCCTTAGCCCCTTTTTCCAACTTCCATTTGTGTGTTATCTTTTCCTACTAGAATATAAGCTTCTTGAGAGCAGAGATTGTCTTCCCTGCTGGTATTTGTATCCCCAATAAAATGGGGACAATAATAGGACCTTTCTCACAGGGTTGTTGTGATGATCAAATGAGATAATATTTGTAAAGCACTTAGCTCAGTGCCTGGCACATAATAGGTGCTTAATAAATACTTGTTCCTAGGGAGCATTGATAAATCTATGACTATCTATAATATATAAATAATCCATAAAACTATTAATAAATTTCTCTATTTATCTGTGTACCAGGCACTAGGAATACAAAGACAAAACCAAAAGTCATTGCACTCAAGGGGTTTACATTCTACTGGTGGGAAGCAACATGTGGCTAAGATAAGTGATTACAAAATGAACATACAATACATACAAAGTAATTTTGGCTTGGAGAAAGAGAAACATGAACAATGAATGCCTTCCAATTGTGTAAACCCAGGCACAACCTCTTTTTTGAGTTCCACACCTACACTTTCAAATACCTACAGAATAGCTAGATATCCCACCATTATTCTAAACTCAGCATGTCCAAAATTGAGTTCATCATCTTTTCCTCTTAAATCTATTCCTTTTTCTTTCTTAGGTGTTTATTTGTATGGAATCCTGGTCTCCCTATCTCCTATGCTCACAGCTTTTGACTCTTCTCTGTCTCCCACATTCCTCAAATTCAATCAGTTGCCCAGTATTATTTCCACTGTATTTCTTGCATCTCTTGAGGCAGCTAGATGATGAAGTAGATAGAGTGCTAGATTGCTGATAACTAGTAAGCTATATGACTTGAGCATGTCACTTAAACAATTTGCCTCAGTTTCTTCCTCACTTGTAAAATGAACATAATAATAGCACTTACCTTCCAGGGTTGTGAGAATAAAATGAGATATTTGTTCAGCACTTTACAAATCTTAAAGTACCATATAAATGCTAGCTATTTCTATTTAGCTATGTATATCTCCACTGCCACCTCTCTCATACAGGACCTTAGTACTTTCCTGGAGTGTTAAAAATGCTTCCTACAATTTTGAGCAACCAAGTCATTCTGACTATTTTAAATACTACACCCTGTGACCCAGCAATAGCACTTCTAGGGCTGTATCCCAAAGATATCATACAAATGGGAAAAGGACCCACATGTACAAAAATATTTGTAGCAACTCTTTTTGTGGTGGCAAAGAATTGGAAATTGAGGGAATGCCCATCAACTGGAGAATGGCTTAACAAATTGTGGTATATGAATGAAATGGAATACTATTGTGCTATAAGAAATGATGAACAAGAGGACTTCTGAAAAACCTGGAAAGACTTGTATGGACTGATGCTGAGTGAAGTGAGCAGAACCAGGAGAACGTTGTATACAGTAACAGCCACATTGTGCAATGACTCACATTGATAGACTTAGCCCTTCTCAGCAATGCAAGGATCTAAGACATCACCAAAGGCCTCATGATGGAAAATGCTATTCACATTCAAAGAAAGAACTATGGAGTCTGAATGCAGATCGAAGCATACTATTTGTTACTTTTTTTCTTCTGTTTTGTTTTTTTTCCTCTTTCTGATGGTTCCTCCTATGGGTTCTAATTCTTCCTTACAATATCACTAATGTGAAAATAGGTTTAATAGGAATGTACATGTACAGTCTGTATCAGATTGCATGCCATCTTGGGGAACAAGAAGGAAAAAAATTAAAAACTCAAAAGCTTAAGGAAATGATTGTTGGTAAATCAAAATAAATTAATAAAAAATACTATGAACCATTTTGATCCCCCCATAACCTAAGAATGGCCTAAAACCTGGACTGGCCAATCAGGAGAAAGACATTTTTGGCTCACTCTGAGCGTAACCTACCATAATCCCTTGTGTGTTCTGGCACAAGAGACATGTTTTGCTTTGCTCTCTGAGTGAACCCAAAATGCCCCTCCCTATGTCAGCAATTACAAGGCCGGATGAAGCTTTTCAGGAACATTTTTCTATTTATGACCTTTCAGGGCAAGAAATCTTGAATCAGACACTATCTTGAATAATGGGACTTCTCGTATCTTGGTATTTTATGGACACATGTTATGCTATATATATATTGTCATGTTAATGATGAAAGAAACACAGACATCCTGGATCTATAATTTCAATCGACACTTATCCTATTGTATTTACAATCTATCCTATTAAGAAACTCCTTTCTCATACTATGGTTAACACCTGGAGACTATAATTTTAGTTGACTCAGGCATTCTGGGTTGGGATTGCTCTAAGTGTATAAATGGTCTCCTTCAGCTTGTTTCTCTTAGAGTTCAGAATTATTTTCTGACTCTCATGCAATGTATGATTTTCTGGCTTAATCAGAATAAATAAGCTCATTATAGCACATATACATCCTGATTCTGTTTGTTCCTTGGTCAAACCTTTGGTAAGGTGAACCTCATTCTTTTTGTTCTTGAACAAACCTTTGGTGAGCGGGAGCCCCATCCTGTTTGTTCTTTGGACAAACCTTAGATTAAGGAGGAAACTGATTCTGTTTGTTCCTTTGGACCAAACCTTTGATATATGGTTGACAGTACCCAAATTAACTCTAAAGATTCTGTGAAGAAAGATGCTGTTTGCATCCAAAGAACTTACCTTTACACATACACACACACACACACACACACACACACATACATATATGTATATGTATAGACACATACATTTGTGTCTAATGGCAGTCATGGGGGGAGGGGGGAGGGAGAGGAAGGGGAAAAATGTTACATGATAACTTTGTTGTATATTTGAAAGGAATATCAAGTTGTACATAATGGATCTATAGTTTCAGGTGCAATCTTCTTTTTTCTATACCACTTTATTATGGAAATGCTTGTTTTATTTCTTAAGTTCAGAATAAAACAAAATAAAATAAAATTTTAACATTTGCTTCCTGATGAATTTTCCTCCCTGTCTCCTTTCTTTCCCATATCCAATCCATCCTGCTCATCACTACCAGAATAATCTTTCTCTTGCCTAACCCTGGTCTTGTCACTGTTCAGAAATTTTCAATGATTCCCTATTGCCTGGGTAAAATTCAAACTATTTTACCTGGCACTCAAGGTCCTCCCAAATCTGGTATTATTACTCTCTATGCACTCTGCATTACAGCTAAATATGGTGATGGTTTTCTCCCCTTGAATTTATACTGTGCTCTTAATGGAATCTCATAGTATGCCCCCATTTCTTTCTCTTCACCAGCTAAATTACTATTATAACCCAACTAATAATTATAATTATTGTATATTATAACCCAACTAAAACACTATCTCCTCTTGGCAATTATGACCTTCCTCTTAACCTCTTAAGTATTACATTGTTTTCTAACTCTCCAAAGCACTTACCTTATAATATTGTATAGGTGGAGGGAGTGCCTGAAATGATGAAATCATGGATCTTTTGAAGTACCAAAAGAAATATACCTGAAAATCAATGTCCAGAACATACAGAATTGACTAAACAGAGTCTGCCGGGAGAATGGGCTGATGGAAATAATGGGGCTCTAGTGAGAAGTACAGAGGGGGAAAATGGAGAGAGATGGGCAAGGAGCCAGTTATTGTACTGAAGAGTTTACATTGGATCTAAAGACAACAGAGAGTCACTGCAGATTGTAGAATAAATAGATAATATGATGAAAACTGTATGTAAGAAGGAGGTCTACTTTCAAGATAGACTTGAGCAAGGAAGAAATTAGAAAGAAGGGAACTAGCCATGAGATGTTGAAAATAATCAATGTAGTGGCTAAAGAAAAAGGATCCAAGGGTGGAATAGCTAGAAGAAATAGAGCAAGCTCCTCCCACAATTCCTCCAAACAGATCTAGAAAATGTGCCAGATTGAATCCTGATTTGGGACATCCAAGAAAAAATCAGAGTCATTTTTCCAACCTAGATTGGCCTAGGGAGACAGAGAAGTCTGTAGATGCTAAAGACAGAGTCTGGACAGGCAAGAACCACACAGAGTATTCCAGTGAAGGAAGAGACTTTACACCAGGATAGACTATAAAGGGAGGAATTAGCCCTGAACAAAACAAACTCAAAGGATGTACAAAAATACTTTATGATGGCAAAGAATTGGAAAATGAGGGAATGCTCATCAATTGCAGAATGGCTAAACAAGTTAGGATATATAAATGAGATGGGATATTATAGTGCCGTAAGAAATGATGAAGGGGGTAGTTTCAGAAAAACCTGGAAGACTTGGATGAACTGATGCAGAGTGAGCAGAATTGGGAGAACAAGTTATACAATGACAACAATATCGTAAAGATAAACAACTTGGAAAGACTTTGGACTTTTAATCAGTATAATGATCAACCATGATTCTATAGGACTCATGATGAAACATACTTCTCATCTTTTGATAGAAAGGTAAAAGACACAAAGTGTACAAGGATACATTTGCGTATTTTATTTTTTTGATGTATGTGTGTGTGTGTTTAAACATGGCCAATGTAGACATTTATTTTAACTCTACATGTTTAGGGAAAAAAAGAATGTAGACTTCTGGAGGGAGGTGGGGGGGAAGACACAGCCAAGATGGCAGAGTAGAGGAAACAGCCAAGCTTTCCTTATATTTCCCTCCAAATAATTTTAAAATAATGCTTCAAATAAAATTCTGAAGCAGCAGAGCTAACAAAAAGTTGGTGTGAGACATTTTTCCAGCCCAAGATAACTTAGGAGGTAGAAAAAAGGGTATGTGACACTGGAATAGAGGCTGATCTGGAGCCCATATGGCAGCCACACCAGCTGTGGGCCTTGGAGGTGGCAGCAGCAGCAGCAGCAGCTTTGGGAGCTCTCAAGTCAAGGATGGTAAGGGGATCTGACAACTTGTCAGAAAGAGATTACAAGTGACTGCTGTGCTGGCACTGGATTCAGGACTGGGCACTACTTGGGTAAGAATTCTTCCCTTATAGTTGTGAAGGATACAACCTTCTGTTCTATACTCTCTTATGATGTGACTTTTGAAATTTAGATCATTTTCTCCATTTAGAAATGAAGAAGAGTCACCCAGGATAGACAGACAGGAATAGGTTGTAACTGGCATTGTTGGAGGAAACAAAAACTGATGCAATCACAGATTCATTTAGGAAGGCGTGGGAGAAAATAAGTATTAGGCTGCCTAGCAAACTGAAGGTCTGCAGAGCTGCTGTGATGACCTCATTGTTGTATACCTGTGAAACCTGGTTAGTCTACCAGCACCATGCCAGGACACTAAATTGATTCCATTTAAATGGTCTTAGGAAGACTCTGAAGATCACCTGGAAGAGAAGGTACCAGACACCGAAGTACTTTCTCTAGCTGAATTGCCAGGCATTCAAACTCTACTGCAGAAAGCACAACTCCAATGGGGTCGGCCACATTGTTAGAATGCCAAATGTATCTTTGCCTAAAAGGCTATTTTATGGAGAACTCACACAAGCCCTCACATGGAGGTAAGAAGATGGATACAAGGACACTCTCAAGGTCTCTCTGAAAAGCCTAATGACCACGGTATATTAAAAATGACAAATACAGCATTCCCCAAAAGTCTTAATGCAGGCTTAAGCTTAAATAATTTTAACCTTAAAACCGTACTAAGATTTTTGGGACAACCTGTATATAGGAATAGAAATCATGTCCTAATAGATAAAGAATTTGAACAGTTTTCAAAAAAATTTCAAACTATCAGTGAACATACAAAAAATATTCTAAATCACTGAGAAAAATTTCAAATTAAAGCAGCTCTGAGCTTTTACCTCACGCCCAGAAAACTGGTAAAAATTATTTCTAAAAAATAACAATAAAAAAGCCAGCATGGGAGGGGTTTTAGGAAGATAAGGTTATGAATAAACTACTGATGGAGCTGTGAATTGGTCCAATCAATCTGGAAAACACAAATGATGGAGAGAAGAGGAAGTATATAAACTTTTTGTATTTTTTTTTTTTAGGCAATTGGGGTTAAGTGACTTGCCGAGGGTCACACAGCTAGTAAGTGTCAAATGTGTGGTCTGAGGCCGGATTTGAACTCAGGTCCTCCTGACTCCAGAGCACCAGGGCTGGTGCTCTATCCACTTTGCCACCTAGTTGCCCCAACTTTTTGTATTCTTTAACCCAGAAATTTCACTATTGGGCATATATACCAACAAGGTCAAAGAAAAGCTCCATATGTCAATAGTAGCACTTTGGATATAGCAAAGAATTGTAAACAAAGTGGGTGCCCATTGATTGGGGAATGGCTGAACCAACTGTGGCATATGAACATAATGGAATGCTATTATGCAGTAAAAAAAAAAGTTGACTATATGGAAATTTTTTAAAACATGAGAAAAATAAGCAGAAAGTAAGCAGAACCAGGAGAACAATATACATAATGATTACAATTTTGCAAGTGAAAAGATCACTAAAAGGAAACCAAAAGTCTCACTAACTATAATGACCAATCTCAGTCTGCAAAAAACTAATAATATAACATTTCTCCCTCCTATAACCAAAAACTTGGGGACTGTGGGAACAGAATATTGCACTCATTGCCAGATATGGTCACTGTCTTGTTTTTGCTTGAATATTGTTTTCTTTGTTACAAGGAAGAATTCAATGTTGGGGGTGGGGCAGAGGACAGAGCTCAATTTCTAATACCTATGATATAAAAATAAAAGACATCAAGAAAACTTTCTTAAAATAAAACCAGGAGATATAAAGAGTTTGCAGTTCAATGGAAAGATAACCCATTGGTTCTCTTAGGATAACAAAGAAGTTGATAATGCTAAATTCATTATGTACCCAAGGACAAGATGTTGAATCATTGGATACTCAGCCATTTCTTATCTTGCTATGCTCATTATGAGTGTAAACAAACCATGAAAACAATTGAAGAAAACTTATGCACCAACATCTATTGCAAAGGATGAAGAAAAAGAGAATTTCCATGAAGAAAGTAACAAGATATTCCCATAGCCAAGTCAATATATATCTTGACATTCAATTACTTCATTGATAAGGTGGGTGCAGAGAAAAAATGTCTAAAAATTGTCAAAAAATATTGTTTGCCTGGGAAGATGTACAGGAACTGATAAAAAGCGAAGTGGGCAGAACCAGGAGAACAGTGTATACAGTAACAGCAATATTATATAATGAAGACTGTGAATGACATGGCTATTCTCAGCAATATGATGGTCCAAGGCAGTCCCAAAGGACTCATGATGAGAAATGCTATCTGCCCCCAGAAAAAGAACTGATGTTGTCTGAATACAGACAGAAGCATATTATTTTTCATTTTCTTTCTTTCATTCTTTTTTTTGTTTAAGTCTCCTTGTACAAAATTGCTGATATGGAAATATTTTACATGATTGCACATGTTTAACCTATATCAGATTGCTTACCATCTCCAGGAAGAGGAAGGGGAGGGAGAGAAGGGTAGAATTTGGAACTAAAAGCTTTAAAAAAAAAACCCAAGTGTTAAAATTGTTTTCACATGTAATTGGGATGGGGAGATGAAGCTTTTTTTAAAGAAAATATGGTTTGGGATTTTTAAAAAATGAAAGTGTCCATAAGATTGCAATTATTCATAAGTTTCACATCTAGAAATTTCTTCTTCAAGAAGAAAGATGGAAAGTACAAAATATGGATTGAATTGAATTGGCATGGAAGTGGTGCACTAGTTGAAGCCATGGGAATAAATGAGTTTGCCAAGGGAAAAGTGTAGAGGACAGACCATTTGGGGAAGCCTCATATTAAGGAGTTAGAAAGAGGATGAGGAGCCAGTGACAGAGACTTAAAATACCTGAACTCTACCACATAAAAATGAAATACTATATTGAAACAGAAAGGAAGCTATTTCTAACTGAGAAAAGAGTAATTTCAGAATGGATCATTTATGCACAAGCAAACTATTAACTAGTTAAGTTTGAAATCAACATCAAATTAGAGGGCACTGAAGGGAACTGCAACCAGTTAAATAGATACAAGTCAATCTACTTAAGTAAACTGTTGATTCTGAAAATGAGAAATGGATCAAAGTGAATTGACATTGACAATTTTATCATCATTACTTGACAAAAGTTATCATTACAACCAGGTAAAGGAAAGACCAGAGAATTTCCATAAGCTATTGGACATTTGATCAGACCAAGAGGAGAGGCATGGCACACTCTTTTTGAATGCACACACATTTGTAAAACATCACGGAGAAGGATGGAAAGTTATAAGCAGTATTATCTCATAAAACAATAAAAAACATTAAAGGGCAGAACCGTCCTGGAGAAAGCTAATATGAGCCCTAAATTAGATTATCTCAAGAAACTTTCAGTCAGTCAACTAACATTTATTATGTGCCTACTATGTGCCTGGAACTGTACTAAGTGTTGGGGATACAAAGAAAGGCAAAACATAGTCCCTGCTCTCAAGGAGCTCACAGCCTAATGAGGGAGACAACATACAAAGAACTTTGTACAAACAAGATAGGATAAATTGGAGATCATCTCAAAGGGAAGGTACTAAAATTAAGGAGGACTAGCAAAGGCTTTCTGGAGAAGGTGGGAAGTTAGCTGAGCCTTGAAGGAAGCCCAGGAAATTAATATTTAGAGATGAGGGAAGAGTGTTCCAGGCATGGGGGACAGTCAGAGAAAATGGTGGGAGTCAAGAGATGGAGCAGTCTTGTTTGTGGAACAGAACAGCTGGAGGTCACTCCAGCGTCACTGGATCAAACAGTAGGTGGTAGGCAGTAAAGTGTAAGAAGATTGTAAAGCTACGAGAGGGCTAAGTTATGAAGGACTTTGAATGTCAAACAGATGATTTTATATTTGATTCTAAAAGTACTAGGAAGCCACAAAAGAATATTGAATAGAGAGGTGATAGGGCAGATCTCTGATCAGATCTATGATTTTCTGAAAATAGACTCAAATATTAATTTACAAAAGCAGCTAGTATTGTGCCGTGAACCCACTGAGTTCTTATTAAATGCTAATTTATTCAGTTGGAAATTGAGCCCTCAGTGCTTTTAAAATTGTAATACTTTGAGACACTCCAACTCCCTTAATCTTTTTGCTATAACATGTTACAATACAATACTAGCATTTATACAGTGTCCTAAAAGTCTTAATGCCATTTTAAGCTTTTAATAACCAAAAAATTAAAAAATTAAAAATTAAAAAAATAACATAAAAAAGCACTAAGCCTTTTGAGTCACCCTACATACTGTTTTAAGGTTTGTAAAATTTTTTTAAATATGTTGTCTCATTTGATTCTCATAATTACTCTGGGAGGTAGACATTCTTATCCCCATTTTATAGGTGAAGAAATTGAGGCTGAGAGAGGTTAAATAATTTTCCTCAGGGTCACACAGCTAAGTGTCTGAGTCAGGATTTGTATTCAAGTCTTCCTGACCAGAAGGCCTACAGTCTATCCATTGTGACTAGGTGGATACCGCCTAGCTGACATCACTTTGAATTCATTCTCCCACGTGTTCAGGGAATGAAAGAGTTCAGGGGATGAATGAACAACTCTGTTGCTGAGATTGTTGGCTCTTTTGCACTAAAGAGGAAAAACATACCTATACTCATTTGCTTGCAGGTATCTTAAAAGTAGGAATCCTGTTTTATCTCTGTATCCTCACTGCCTAGCAGAGTACTCTGCTCATAGGTACTTAATAAATGTTTTTTTAATTGAATATGTTGAATTTGAGATAACAAATCTGTCAGCATATTCAGGCCTTATTTTTATCAAATGACTATTCGTATCAATTAGACCAGCTAAAGTCAATTAAGCCAGCATGAATCAGAAGACAGGCTTTGTTACACTCAGAGTGTGGCATTCTCCACCAGCAATTGATGGGGAATGCATAATTCACAGCTCAGCAAGCAATATTTACATATTATATGAAACAAAGAAGAAAAAAGGTGTCTATTAAAAAATAAATAATATTATGCTTGTTGAAGGAAAATGTATAACATTTGTTATAGGAAATAGATAAGGGAGTTTCCCAGCTTAGTGTAACTGTAACCAAATCAAAAAGAACAGCCTGTCAGGCTAGATAAGAGAAGGATACTTTCTAAGGATGGCTGGTCAGGAATTCTCCCTTCTTAACTATTCAGTCTTTCACTATCAATTAGAAGAGAAAAGAAAACACCAGCTGCAGAAGCTGGTCTTGCAAAATGGTTGATACAGAACAAAATGGAGTCAGTTATGTTCTCCCAAAAAATTCTTTTACCACATTTTCATATCAATCACTAATCAATCAGTTCTTTTAAATAGGATATGCAACTTAGCAAGATTTTTAAAAATACAAATACCTGCATACAACAGGGTACTTTCCTCACTAATTTTCAACTGTTTTCAATCATTACATAATCGAATTCTAGTTTTCCCTGGGGTTTTACTAAAAGTAGATCACTCTCTTCTGCAATTTCTGAAATTGTTGCTGGAAATATAAACCTCACCACCCTCAGACCACTGGGGTTCAAGGAGGCAGGGAGATGCTGAAGGGACCTGGAAGAAGCTCAGGAAAACTAAGAGGTAATAGAGAGAACCTACATTTCTCTATCCCACCGACAATTTCACAAAGTCAGAACAAGGTTTACAGGTAGCTTTACAAGTTTCAGGGGTGGGGAACCTGTGGCCTCAGGATTTGTTCTGTGAAGTTTGGATTCAGTCAAAGGGCTGCACTTTAGGACCTAGAGGGCCACGTGTGGCCTTGAGACCACACGTTCCCCACCCTTATATAGACTTTTGCTTACTTACAGGCCATTTAGTCTAGCTCCTAGAAACAGGCTTAATCAATCAGCAGCATTCAGAAGTGCCCTTTTATTATGTATCGGGCACTGGGGATACAGATATCAAGAATGAAACAATCTCTACTTTCTGCATACAAATGTTAAGTACATACATAAATACATGTGTAAGAACATACAGAATAAATCTAGGATAGAGATATAGACTGGACCAACCTTCAACTGCTAGTGCGTTTCTCTCTGAAATTACTTCCACCTTTTCTCTCTCTCTCTCTCTCTCAATCCTTCTCTCCATATATATATATCTATATATATATCTTGCATGTACCTAGTTATTTACATGTTGTCTTTCTTGAGAATATAAGCTCCCTGAGAGCAGGGTCTGTATTTTTGCCTTTCTTTTTATCCCTAGCTCTTAGCTGTGTGCCCAGCATATAGTAAATGCTTAATTCAGATGTCTCAGATCCTGTTTATTAGCTGTGTGACCCTAGGCAAGTTACTTAACCTTTCTATGCCTCAGGTTCCTAATCTGTAAAAATGAGGATAATAAAGGCACCCACATCCCAGGATCGTGAGGATCAAATAAGTAAAGTATTTTGAAACCTTAAAGAGCTATGTAAATATGAGCTCTCCTCCTCCTTCTTCTTCTTAATACTTATCGATTAGTCCTATTATTTCAGTGGCATAGAGGACTCCAAGAAAAGAAAGAATGCATGATGTACAGTAGGTAGGAAAAGGATGGAACTAAGAAAGGAAGAATAAACAGAACAGAGAGATTAGATCAAGGGTAGTGGTAGGAAAATAAATATTCTTCTTTACTATGCTTTGTGTGTCTGGGCCTCCCCAATAAAATTGTATAGTCAATAATATATGATCCGCAGGGTAAGTGGGACAGTAGGCCTTTAAATTGGGTTTCCTCAGTATTAATGTGTTTAATGTGTTTCCTTATCTCTATGTTCCATCACTTTTGCTCTGGAAGGACCCTCTACAATGTGGCATCAAATGGGGTATTTGTAAAGCAGGTGGCACAGCGCTTGGCACATTGCAGGTGCTTAATAAAGTATTTGTTGCCCTCATACCATCATTAGTATACAGATAAGAAAACTGAGGTCAGACACGTGAAGTGGCTTACCAGGGTCACATGGGAAGGGAGTAGCAGGGATGGGCTTCCAACCCAGCTCTTCTGAAGCATGTCGATGCATTGCTTTGTAATTGTCCTCAACGTGATTCATGTCCATATATGTTTTCTCCCCAGCTGGCTCAATGTAATCTTTCTTGGCTCAGCAACCAATCTATCCTGGTTCCAGAACTTAGGAGGTGCTCAATAAAGGTTGTCTCATAAAGGCATGACTAACATGAGAATTTCAAGAAGCATGACAGGTAGGTGGAGGAGAGTTCCTTAGGCAAAAGGGCTTTTGGCATCCCTAATAATACACAGGAGTGTTATAGACTAACCATTGACTGCTCCTCAGTGGTTACCATGGGTGGGAAACCTGCGGCCTCAAGGCCACACGTGGCCCTCCAGGTCCTAAAGTGCAGCCCTTTGACTGAATCCAAACTTCACAGAACAAATCCTGAGGCCACAGGTTCCTCACCCCTGAAACTTGTAAAGCTACCCCAGCTGAATTCTAAACCTCGTTCTGACTTTGTGAAACTGTCAATGGTATAGAGAAATGTAGGTTCTCTCTATTACCTCTCAGTTTCCCTGAGCTTCTTCCAGGTCCCTTCAGCAGCTCCCTGCCTCCTTGAACCCTAGTAGACTGAGGGTGGTGAGGTTTGTATTTCTGGCAACAACTTCAGAAATTACAGAAGAAAGTGATCCAGTTTTAGTAAAACCCCAGGGAAAACTAGAATTTGATTATGTAGTGATTGAGAACAGTTGAAAATTAGTGAGGAAAGTACCCTGTTGTATGCAGGTATTTGTATTTTTAAAAATCTTGCTAAGTTGCATATCCTATTTAAAAGAACTGACTAGTGATTGATATGAAAATGCGCAAGGTGAAATTTTGGGAGAACATAACAGCCTCGAGGCCACAGGTTACCTACCCTGGTTAGCCCATCTCTTCCCCACAGCACAGGTACCAGGCTTTCCTATTCTTTGCTGAGTATCACACAGGCAATAAATGTCTGAGGCAAGCTTCAAATTCAGATCTTCCTGACCCCAAGACTAATTAACATTCTATCTACTGAACCAGACAGCTGCTTCATAAAACCCCTTCTAGTTCCAAGGCTCATAATATGCCTGGCATACAGAGAAGAGAGAAGCCCCCTCTGCCAGGCTTCCCCAAGTTTGCCCATTGTGATCATCTTTTTTTTTTTTTGTGACCCTGGGCAAGTCATGTAATCTTTTTTTTTCTTTTTTTCTTTTTTTAATTTTTTTTGTTTTTAATTTTAATTTTTAGTTTTCAACATTGACTTCCATAAGATTTTGAGTTCCAAATTTTCACCCCATCTCGCCCCTCCCCCCACCCCAAGATGTCATGCATTCTGAATACCCCTTCCCCTAGTCTGCTTTCCCTGCTATCTCTCCCCCCTTTCCCTTCTATTTTGCTGTAGGGCAGGATAGATTTCTGTACCCCATTTCCTGTATTTCTTATTTCCCAGTTGCATGTAAAAACATTTTTTTTAAACATGTATTTTTAAAACTTTGGGTTCCGAATTTTCTTCCTTCCTTCCTCCCCACCCACCCTCGTTGAAAAGGCAAGCTATACATGTGCAGTTATGCAAAACACTTCCATAGTAGACATGCTGTGAAAAACTAACTCTATTTCCCTTAATCCTATCCTGCCCCCCCATTTATTCTATTCTTTCTTTTGACCCTGCCCCTCCTCAGAAGTATTTGCTTCTGATTACCCCCTTTCCCAATCTGCCCTCCTCTCTATCATCCCCCTACTCTCTTGTCCCCTTCCCCTTCTACATATACTTTTTCCCTCCAACTACCCTAATCCTGACAAAGGTCTCATGAGTTACAAATATCATCTTTCCATGCAGGAATGTAAACAGTTCAACCTTAATAAGTCTCTTATGATTTCTCTTTCCTGTTTACCTCTTCATGTTCCACTTCAGTCTTGTATTGGAAAGTCAAATTTTCTATTCAGCTCTGGTCTTTTCATCAAGAATGTTTGAAAGTCCTCTATTTCACTGAATGACCATTTTTTCCCCTGAAGAATTATACTCAGTTTTGCTGGGTAGGTGACTCTTGGTTGTAACCCTATCTCCTTTGCCCTCCGGAATATTATATTCTATGCCCTGCAGTCCCTTAATGTAGAAGCTGCTGAATCTTGTGTTATCCTAATTGTGTTTCCACAATACTTGAATTGTTTCTTTCTGGCTGCTTGTAATATTTTCTCCTTGACCTGGGAGCTCTGGAATTTGACTACAATATTCCTAGGAGTTTTCCTTTAGGGATCTCTTTCAGGAAGAGATTGATGGATTCTTTTAATTTCTATTTTGCCTTCTGGTTCTAAAATATCAGGGCAGTTTTCCTTGATCATTTCTTGAAAGATGATATCTAAGCTCTTTTTTGATCATGGCTTTCAGATAGTCCAATGATTTTTAAATTCTCTCTCCTGGATCTGTTTTCCAGGTCAGTTGTTTTTCCAATGAGATATTTCACATTGTTTTCTAATTTTTCATTCTTTTGGATTTGTTTTACGGTGTCTTGATTTCTCATAAAGTCACTAGCTTCCAATTGTTCTATTCTAATTTTTAAGGAAGCATTTTCTTCAGTAATCTTTTGGACTTCCTTTTCCATTTGTCCAATTTTGCTCTTTAGGGCATTCTTCTCTTCATTGGCTTTTTGGACCTCTTTTGCCATTTGGGTTAAGCTATTTTTTAAGGTGTTATTTTCTTCAGTATTTTTTTGGGTCTCCTTTAGCAAGCTGTTAACTTGCTTTTCATGATTTTCTCACATCACTCTCATTTCTCTTCCCAGTTTTTCCTCTACTTCTCTTACTTGCTTCTCAAAATCCCTTTTGAGGTCTTCCAAGGCCTGGGACTGATTCATATTTTTCTTGGAAGTTTTGGATGTAGGGGTTTTGGCTTTGTTGTCTTCTTCTGGTTGTATGTTTTGATCTTCTTTGTCACAAAAGTAAGATAATATAGTCTGACTCTTTTTGCACTGCTTGCTCATGGTCCCAACTAGTTACTTGAGTTTTAAACTCTTTGTTAAAGTAAGAGTCTGTTTCCAATGTGGAGAATGTACTGTCCCAAACTTCAGGGATTTGTACAGCTGTTTTCAGAGATACTTCTAGGGACCTGTAAATTTTCAGTTCTTCCAAGGTGCTATGATAAGGGGCGAGGTATTTCCTCTCCACCGCCACAACAAACTCCACCACGCCAGGGCTCCTTCTCACCAGTGCTCTTCCTCGCCCCAGGACCTCCCCTCAGAACTGTAACTCAGATCCAAGCACGGGCAAAGCAAGAGATTTCTGCTTCAGCCCTGGCAAAGAGATGCTTGCAATCCCTCTCTGATCGGCCACTCGATTCCCCCTCAATCTGTGGGCTGGAAACCTAGGTTCTTCTCTCACCGCAGTAACAGACTTTTCCCACTGACCTTCTAAGTTGTCTTTGGTGTTCATGGGTTGAGAAGTCTGGAAACCACCACAGCTGCCTGCGATTCAGTCCTCTGGGGCCTGCTCCAGGATCACTGCAGCCTGTGCGCCCACGCCAAACTGCGCTCCTCTCCCTGCCTGGAGCAATATACCTTTCCGATCAGTCATGAAGGTTGTCTTGGGCTGGAAATTTGTTTTACTCTGTTGTTTTGTGGGTTCTGCTGCTTTAGACTTTGTTTAGAGCCATTTATTAAAGGTATTTGGAGGGGTTTAGGGGAGAGCTCTAGCAAGTCACTGCTTTCCCTCTGCCATCTTGGCTCCACGCCCTCCCCCCCATTGTGACCATCTTGACCAGGATTTTCTGTACTATTCTCTAAACCTGGCATCAAGATAAGGTCACCAAGGTGGATAAGGGAAGCTCCCAAGTTTATGCCTGATGTCACACATGTTACTAGCCTAAAATGATGGGATACCCAGGAGCTGAGCAACCAGTGGAATGTTGCCCTGTTCCTGCTCAAAGTAGGGGCTGAGACTGACCAACCTCCCTTTGTACTCCTCCCCTGCTTATAAAGTGAAGAATCGTTGCCCTCTTACCTTGAAATCAGCTGCACTGCTAGGTGTAAGGGAGGATAAAGTACTGGCCTTGGAATCTGGAAGACCTTGAAGAATTTAATTTGAATTTGAATCCTGCTCCAGGCAATGACCAGTTGTGTGACCTTGGGCAAGTCACTTAGCTCTCAGCCTCAATGACATTATCTATAAAATGTGGATAATAATAATAACTACCTCAGAGAGTTGTCAGGATAAAATGAGATAATACTTTTAAAGTGCTTGGCAAACCTTAAAGCATTATATAAATATTGGTTATTATAATTTTATTCCAATTGTCTTGATAGTACAGGCTTACTTAAGGTCTTCTTTCCTTCCTATACCTAGTACAGGTATATTCCTTCTGAAGAGACACACTATATGAAAATCTGTTTACTAAATACTCTGAGTGATTGATTATTCACATTATGAAATATTTTGCCACAGAACTCATTTTAGATAACTTTTTTTTGGTTGTTGTTGTTTATTCATTCAGTGATGTCTAACCCTTCGTGACCCTATTTAGGATTTTCTTGATAAAGATACAAGAATGGTTTGTCATTGCCTTCTCCAGCTCATTTTACAGATGTGGAAACTGAGGCAAACAGAGTTAAGTGACTTGCCCAGGATCACACAGATATATAATGCTTAAGCTAGTAAAGGTAGTAAGAATCTGAGGCCAGATTTGAACTCAGGTCCTCCTGATTCCAGGGCAAGATTCTATCCACTGTTCATTATCACCACTGTTATTCAGTATGGTACTAGAAACGTTAGCTTTAGCAATAAGAGAAGAAAAAGAAATTGAAGATATTAGAATAGGCAAAGAAGAAACAAAGCTATCACTCTTTGCAAATGATATGATGATATACTTAAAAATCCTAGAGAATCAAGTAAAAAACTACTTGAAATAATAAACAACTTTAGCAAAGTTTCAGGCTATAAAATAAACCCCATAAATCACTGGCATTTCTATATGTTACCAACAAAGCCCAACAGCAAGAGATAGAAAGAGAAATTCCATTTAAACTTACTGTAGACATTATAAAATATTTAGGAGTCTACCTGCCAAAAACAAATCCAAGAACTATGTGAACACAATTACAAAACACTTCTCATACAAATAAAGTCAGATCTAAATAATTGAAAAAACATCAGTTGCTCATGGCTAGGCTGAGCTAATATAATAAAAATGACAATTCTACCTAAGTTAAGTTACTTATTCAGTGCAAACCAAACTACCAAAAATTATTTATAGAGCTAGAAAAAATAATAAGGTTCATTTGGAAGAACAAAAGGTTCAGAATATCAAGGGAACTAATGAAAAGAAATGCTAGGGAAGGTGGCCTAGCTATACCAGATATTAAATTGTATTATAAAGCAGCAATCATTAAAACCACTTGGTCCTGGCTAAGAAATAGAGTGATGAATCAGTGGAATAGGTTAGGTACACAAGACACAGTAGTCAATGACTGCAATAATCTACCATTTGATAAACCCAAAGACACCAGCCTCTGGGATAAAAACTCACTATTTGACAAAAACTGCTGGGAAAACTGGAAAATAGTATGGCAGAAACTAAGGATAGATCAAAATCTTATACCATATATGAAAATAAAGTCAAAATAGGTCCACAATTTAGATATAAAGGCTGAAACTATAAGCAAACTGGGAGAGCAAAGAATACTTTACCTATCAGATTTGCGGAGAACAGAAGAACCCATGACCAAATAGGGGATAGAGAACATTATGAAATGCAAAATGGATAATTTTGATTCCAATTAAATTGAAAAGTTTTTGCACAAGCAAAGCCAATGAAACCAAGAATAGGAGGGAAGCAGAAAACTGGGATAGAATTTTTACAACCAGTCTCTCTGATAAGGGCCTCATTTCCAAAATACATAGAGAACTAAGTCAAATTTGTAAGAATACAAGTCATTCCCCAATTGATAAATGGTCAAAGGATATGAACAGGCAGTTTTCAGATGAAGAAATTAAAGCTACCTATAGCCATATGAAAAAATGCTCTAAATCTATTGATTAAAGAAATGCAAATCAAAACAACTCTGAGGCACCACATCATACCTACCAGATTGGCCAACATGACAAAACAGGAAAATGATAAATGTTGGAGAAGATGTGAGAAACGTGGAACATTAATGCAATATTGGTGCAGTTGTGAACTGATCCGACCATTTTGGAGAGCAATTTGAAACTATCAAAATGTGCATATCGTTTGACCCAGCAATAGTATTTCTAGGGCTGTATCCCAAAGAGATCATAAAAATGGTGAAAAGACTCACATGTACAAAAATATTTATAGCAGCTCTTTCTGTGGTAGCAAAAAATTAGAAATTGAGAGGATGCCCATCAATTGGGGAATGGCTGAACAAGGTGTGGTATAGGAATGTAATGGAATACTGTTGTGCTATAAGAAATGATGACCAAGGAGACTTCAGAAAAACCTGGAAAGACTTGTATAGACTGATACCGAGTGAAGTGAGCAGAACCAGGAGAATGTTGTACACAGTGATAGCCATGTTGTGTGATGACTAACTTTGATAGACTTAGCTCTTCTCAGCAATTCAAGGATTTAAGAAAACTCCAAAAGTCCCATGATAGAAAATGCTATCCACATCCAGAGAAATAACTATGGAGTTTGAATGCAGATCGAAACATGCTATTTGCTCTTTTTTTTCCTTCTGTTTTGTTTTGTTTCTTCTTTCTTGTGGTTCCTCCTATTGGTTCTAATTCTCCTTTACAATATGACTAATGTGAAAATATGTTTGATAGGAATGTATATGTAGAGCCCATATCAGATTGTCTAGGCTCTTTTTTTTTTCATAAGGTAGTCCATTAAGTTTTAAATAATCTCTCCTGGATCTATTTTCCAGATCAGTTGTTTTTCCAATGAAATATTTCACATTGTCTTTTATTTTTTTCATTCTTTTGATTTTGTTTTGCAATATCTTGATTTCTCATAAAGTCACTAGCTTCCATTTGCTCCATTCTAATTTTTAAGGAAGTATTTTCTTCAGTGAGCTTCTGGCCAATTCTGGTTTTGAAGGCATTCTTCTCCTCATTGCCTTTTTGGACCTCTTTTGCCATTTGGGCTAGTCTATCTTTTAAGGTGTTATTTTCTTCAGTATTTTTTTGGGTCTCCTTTAGCAAGCTGTTGACTTGTTTTTCATGATTTTCTTACATCACTCTCATTTTTCTTTCCAGTTTTCCCTCTGCTTCTCTTACTTGCTTCTTAAAATCCTTTTTGAGTTCTTCCATGGCCTGGGACCAATTTATATTTTCTTGAAGGCTTTGGATGTAGGAGCTGCAACTTTATTGTCTTCTTCCAGTTGTATGTTTTGATCTGCTTTCTCACCAAAGTAAGATTCTATGGTCTGACTCTTTGCTCATCATCTCAGCCAATTACTTGAGTTATAAACTCTTTGTTAAGGTAGGGGGTCTGCTTCCAGTGTGGAGAACATACTGTCCCAAGTTTTAGGGGTTTTGTGCAGCTGTTTTCAGAGATACTTCTAGGGACATGTAAATTTTCAGTTTTTCCAAGGTAGTATGATCAAAGGCGAGGTGTTTACTCCTTTCCTGGCCTGTGCTCTGGTCTATGATTGACCATAAACACTCTTTTCTGCCTTGGTACTGTGAGAGGGATTCCCTCTCCACCACCACCACAACCTCCACCACACCAACATTCCTCCTCGCCCCAGGACCACCACCCAGCACTGCAACCCAGATCCAAGCATGGGCAAAGCAAGAGAATTCTGCTTCAGCACCAGCAAAGAGATCCCTGCAATCCTCCTCTGATCAGCCACTCGATTCCCCCTCTGTCTGTAGGCCGAGAACTCCAGAAGCAGCCACTGCCCCAGGGCTGTGTTGGGATTGGGGCTGGAACAAGTTCCTCTCCCAACCCGGTGCAAGAGACCTTTCCTGCTGACCTTCCAGGTTGTCTTGGGCTGGAAATTTGTTTCACTCTGTCTTTTTGTGGATTCTGCTGCTGTAGAATTTGTTTAGAGCCATTTTTTACAAGTATTTGGAGGGCTTTGAGGGAGAACTCAAGCAAGTCACTGCTTTTACTCTGCCATCTTGGCTCCACCCTTGAGCATATATCAGATTGCATGCCAGTGTTGGGGAGTAAGGTGGGGAGGGAGGGAGAGAAAATTTAAAACTCAAAACCTTATGGAAGTGATAGCTGAAAACTAAAAATAAATTAATTAATTAAAAAAAAAGAAAAGATTCTATTCCTTACACCACCTAGTTGCCCAACTTTTGTTATTACCTCACCTTCAATAGCAGATACATCCCTCTCTTTCTCCCATCCAGAAAGTCATCTCTTATTAACAAGATTTTAAAAGCAATCTAGCAAACCAAATGCATCAAATATGCCTATATTCACACTCATGGTCAGGGGAGGGAGTACATTTTTCAACTTTTCTCCAGAGCCTCTTGAGCATTATAATTTCACAGCAACAGAATTATTTTTGGGGGGGGAGGGGGGCTGCATTTGGTTTTTTTTCCCAATTACACATAAACCAAAATTTTTAGCATCTTTAAAAATTTTGAGTTCCAAATTCTCTCCCTCTCTATTTCCCCTGCCCTCTTCTTCAGAAGGCAAGCAATTTGATATAGATTTTACATGTGCAGTCATGCAAAATATTTACATATTAGCCATGTTGTCATTTTTATTATATTGTTTTTTGTTGATTTTATTATTCATATGTTCAATTATGTTGATAGTTTTCCTAATATTGAATCATCCCTGCATTCCTTGTATAAATTCTACCTGGTCATAATGGATGAGTTTTATGATATATCATTATAATCTCCTTGCTAGTGTTTTATTTAAATTTTTTGCATCAATGTTCATTAGGGAAATTGGTCTATAGTTTCCTTTCTCTGTTTTTGCTCTTCCTGGTTTAGATAACCGTACCATATTTGCATCACAAAAGAAATAGGTAGGACTCCTTCTTTGCCTATTTTCCCAAATAGTTTATATGGTATTGTAATTAATTATTCTGTAAATGTTTGGTAGAATTCATTTGTGAATCCATCTGGTCCTGGAACAGAATCATTCTAAATAGTGTGCTCACCTTAAATACTTAAAGTGTACAAAATTGTTCACCTTATTAACTCTCCTAGTTACAACATATAGCAGTATTGCTTATATAATCTTCACTATACAGCCAACATTCTGCCAGTTTCCTTATCCTCCACTTAACCCTCCCCACCAGAACCTTGAACTCCAGCCCAGAAGCCAGGCTCACATATGTGAGTTTTTCAGTGGGAGTGTTCCAGTTTCCCTGCCATTTCCTAGCCATCCTGTCACCTTCTTGCCTTCTCTCCAGTTATCTTCCTCATCTTCTCCCCACCCCAAACCTTGAATTCCACCCCTGGGAATCTGGAATCTGATAAACAGGTGAGCTTTCCTAGTATCTTGAGCAGAATCAGGTTTCCGCACTTTTTTCCATCTCTAAACCATGCCTCCGTGGATAATTCCCTTCCCACACCCTACAGCTTCACTTTATGTGTATTCTTCCCCTAATAGAATGTAAGCTCCTACATATATAACCAGTATCAAATTGTTTACCTTCGTAGGGAAGGGGAGAGGTAAGGGAGGGAGGGAGAAAATTTAGAGCTCAAAATTTTAAAAAATGAGTGTTAAAAATTATCTTTACATGTAATTGGGAAAAAATAAAATACTATTTAAAAAAAAAAGAATGTAAGCTTCTAGGAAAGGGTGGGGAACCTGTGGCTTTGAGGCCACATGTGGCCCTCTAGGTCCTCAAATGAGGCCTTTTGACTGAGTCCATGTTTACAGAACAAATCCTTTTATTAAGGAGGTTTGTTTTGTAAAGTTTGGATTCAGTCAAAGGGCAGTACTTGAGGACCTAGAGGGCCACATGTGGCCTTGAGGCTGCAGGTTCTCCACCCTTGTTAGAGGATATGGACTGTTTTATTTCCTTTCAGTTGTGTCCCCAGCAAATAACACAGTGTCTGACAGTAAGCCTTGGGGAAAAAAAATTCTTTTTTTTTTTTTAACGGCGATCAGGGTCAAGTGATTTACCCAGGGTTACACAGATAGTAAGTATCTGATGTTGGATTTGAACTCAGGTCATCCTGACTCCAAGGCTAGTGCTCTATCCACTGCACCACATAGCTGCCCCTAAAAAAAAAAAAACAAAACTCTATCAATCCACAAATCTCATCCCAGTTGCTCCCCACAAAGTTTCCTCTTCCATGGAGCTGCAAAAGAGTACCCAGGCTTTTACCAGAGAAAATCCTTCTTGGTTGTAGACCCTGGCCAAGCACTGCAGAGTGGATACTCCAGATTTTTCTTGCCTTGGCAAAAGACATTTGTCCTTGTATCATAGCTTTGTGGCTTTGCCAAACAAAGGACACCCCTTTCCCAACCTCTATCTTGCACTACTGGTCCTGCCATCCTCCAATCTCATGGAAGTTTGCACAGGGCCTCCTGGTTGTTCCATGAATGAGACACACCATCTCTTGGCTCTGGGCATTTTCTCTGGATGTCCCCCATGCCTGGAATGCTCTTCCTCCTCAGCTCTGACTACTGACCATCCTGTCTTCCTTTAAGGCCCAGCTAAAATCTCACCTTCCCAGGAAGCCTTCCCTAATACCTCTTAATTCCAGTGTCTTCCCTATTTGAATTATTTTCTACATGCTCCTGTACATAGCTTGCTTTGTATATAAGTGTTTGTATGTTGTCTCTCCCATTAGATTATACACTCCTGGAGGGCAGGGACCCTCTTTGCCTATTTATATCCCCAGCATTTAGCATGGTGCCTAGTACATAGTAGGTGCTTGATAGATGTTTATTGAATGAATACCCCACAATTTTCATTTTATCTCCAAGCAAATCTATATCATGCCCACCAAATTATAACATGGTGCCCCCAATGACTGCAGTCCTTTTTCTATCAGGCACAGAGGAGAATGTGTCTCCCACCCAAATGACCACTGTCTATCAATCTAAAAGCTGGAAAAAGCACCCCAATTTTGTTCCAGTTATTTTTCTGTGTATCTCCCCCATGCTAGCTGAAGCTACTAAACTGACCAGTGTGCTTGGGGTAAAGAAGATGGAGAAGTAGGAAGTCAAGCATTCTTCCCACTACCATATGCTGGGAAGTGGACAGGTTGGGGAAAATTTTTTTAAAAAAACCTTTCTCTATTCCATTTACAAAATTGTGATGTACACTTAAGTTTTCAGAGACACATGTGCAGTATTAGCCAAAACTAGAGTGTGAGTTTCTTTTTTTCCCTTTTTTTAAAAAATTTAATTTAATTTTTTCAATCAATAAAAATCTGTCTTCTCAGTCTCCCACCCCAACCTCCTCAACCCCTTTGACAATGAAAGAAAACCAAATTCAATTACAAACACATATTGTCAATCAATTTCCACATTGGTTATATCCAAAAACATTTGTCTCATTCTGCACTCTGAGTCTTTAGCCTCTCCATCAGGAGGTAGGTACCATGTTTCATCATTAGTCCTCTAGAATGGTGGTCATTACGCTGGTAAGAACTGCTAATTCTTTCAAAGTTGTTTTGTCTTTACCAATGTGTTATTCTTGTATAAAAGGTTCTTGTGAGAGTCTGAATCTCTTAACAATGGTGGGTTTTTTTTCCCCATCCTCTTCTCCACTCTATTTCTTATGGGGATCTTCAAGAATTTACAGATTTTAGCTGAAGTAAAACATAGCAGAGGATTTGTTTCTGCACCCTAAAGGCCTTTATTATCTCAGGATTCCTCAACTTCTAGCCCCACAGTCACAAAATTAAAGAGCTGGAAGGATCCATACAGATCATATCAACCTAGTTCCCTATTTTCCCAGTGGAACAAGATAGTCAATTGGTTTTCCTACCCCAAGAGCATTGAGGCCCAGAAAGACAATTTATCATCAAGCATCTAGTGAGTGCATGCCATGTGCCAGGCACCATGCTAAGCAATGGGGGTTACAAAGACAAGCAAAAAACAGTCCCTGCTCTCAAGACTCACGCCCTAACAGGGGAGACAACAAGCACCCAGGTATGTAGAGACAAGATGTATTCAATGTAAATGGAAGGTAAGCTCAGAGAGGAATGTACTAGCAGGTGAGGAGAATGAGAAAGGGCTCCTACACAAGGTGGGAGTGGAGCTGAGTCTTGAAGGAAGCCAAAGGAACCCAGAGGTAAAATAATTTATTGAAAGTCACACAGTAAATAAGTGGAAGAGTCAATCTGTTATGGCTTAAACTAACTCACGGAACCTGAGCAGCAGCCAGGTGGCCCAGTAGTTAGTGCAGGGAATAGTTAGGAAGACTCTGAGTGCGAATCTGGCCTCAGATACTTTCTAGCTCTGTGACCCTGGGCAAGTCACTCAACCTCTGTTCCCTCAGCGGTAAAATGGGGATAATGATAGTACTGCTTCCCAGGGTTGTTTTCAGGATCAGATGAGATAATATTTGTAAAGCAGTTCTCAAAATGCTACATAAATGCTGTTTATTACTACTGGGCAGCTATGTGGCTCAGTGGATAGAGCTCTGGGTCTAGAGTCAAGAAGACTTGATTTCAAATCTGGTCTCAGACATTTACTAGATGTGTGACCCTGGACAGGTCACTTAAGCCTCTTTGCCTCAGTTTCTTCATCTATAAAACAGCTGCAGAAGGAAATGGCAAACCACTGCAGAACCTTTACCAAGAGAATGTTGCTGTCACTGTGTACAATATATTCCTGCTCATTTCACTTTACATACAAGTTCAGACAAGTCTCTCTGGGATTTTCTGAAATCCACCTCCTAATCATTCCTTATTGCACAATAGTATTCCATTATATTCATATGCCATAATTTGTTCAGCCATTCCCCAGTTGATGGGCATCCCCTCAATTTCCCATTTTTTTGCTACCACAAAAAGAGCTGCTATAGATGCGGAGCCAAGATGGTGGAGTAAAGTCAGGGACTTGTCCAACCTCTCCCCTAAACCCCTTGAAATACTTTTAAACAATATTTTTAAACTCTAAACAAATTCTAAAGTGGCCAGTCCAAGACAACTTAGGAGGTCAACAGGAAAGGTCTATTGCACCAGGATGAGAAAGGAGTGCAGACCAGGCCCCAGCAAACCTGGAGGAGGTTTCTAGGCAACTGAATCAACAGCAGCAGTGGTGGTTTCCAGACCTCTCAGCCCATAGACAGTAAGGGGATAGGACAATGGGTCAGAGGGAGATTTACAGGGGTCCCTTTACTGGCACCAAGGGCAGGACTCTGTTGCATTGCCTGTACTTGGATCTGGGTTGCAGTCCTGGGTCTTAGTCCCAGTCTGAGGAGGAGCACTAGCACAGCAGAGCTTGCAGCTCCAGGAGAGCAGCGACTCTGGTCACAGTTACAGGGTAGAAAAGAGTGATTGTGATCACTCAAAAACCAGTACATAGTACAGGAGAGTAGTTAACACACTTCTCCCTAGAACCAAAAACTTACAAGTCCCCAGGATTACCTCTGAAAACAGCTGCACAAAAAACCTGAAGCTTGGGACAATGCCCTCACAACTTGGAGAGCAGAGCTCCACTTTAACATAGAGTTAAAAGTCAAGAAATAGGCTGGAAAATGAACAAACAGAAAGAAATTCTCACCATAGAAAGTTACTATGATGACAAGGAAGATCAAAACACCACTCATAAGAAGAAAACAAAGTCAAAATTTCTGCATCCAAAGCTTCAAAGAAAATATAAATTGACGAGTTCAAAAAGGATTTTTTAAATTAAGTAAGAAAGGTAGAAGAAAAAATGAGAGTGAAGCAAGAAAATAATGAAAAACAAGTCAACAGCTTGGTAAAGGAGACACAAAAAATACTGAAGAAAATAACACCTTAAAAAAAGACTAGGCCAAATGATAAAAGAGGCACAAAAATCCAGTGAAGAGAAGAATGCCTTGAAAAGCAGAATTAGCCAAATGGAAAAGTATATACAAAAAAAATTCATTGAAGAGAAGAACTCCTTAAGAAGTAGATTTGACTAAATGGAAAAGGAGGTATAAAAGCTCACTGAAGAAAATGATTCCTTAAAAGTTAGAATTGGGCAAGTGGAAGCTGGTGATTTTATGAGATATCAAGATACAATCAACTAATATCAAAAGAATGAAAAAAGTAGGAGAAAATGTGAAATATCTCATTGGAAAAACAACTGACCTGGAAGATAGATTCAGGAGAGATAATTTAAGAATTATTGGACTATCTGAAAGTCATGATCAAAAAAGAGCCTAGACATCATCTTTCAAGAAATTATCAAGGAAAACTGCCATGATATTCTAGAACCAGAAGGTAAAATAGAAATTGAAAGAATTCACCAATCACCTCCTGAAAGAGATCCCAAAATGAAAACTCCTAGGAATATTATAGCCAAATTCCAGAGTTCCCAGGTCAAGGAGAAAATACTGCAAGCAGCCAAATAGAAATAATTCAAGGGACAGCTAGGTGACACAGTGGATAGAGCACCAGTCCTAGAGTCAGTAGGACCTGAGTTCAAATCTGGCCATAGACACACAATACTTACTAACTGTGTAACTCTAAGGAAAGTCACTTAACCCCAATTGCCTCATCAAAAAAATAAAAGAAAGAAAAGAAAAAGAAATAATTCAACTATTGGGGAGCCACAGCCAGGATGACACAAGATTTAGCAGCTTCTATGTTAAAGGATCAGAGGGCCTGGAATATGATATTCTGGAGTGCAAGGGAGTTAAGATTACAATCAAGAATCACCTACCCAGCAAAACTGAATATAATCCTTCAGCAGGAAAAACTGGACATTCAATGAAATAGAGAACTTTCAAGCATTCCTGATGAAAAGACAAGAAATGAATAGAAAATTTGACCTTCAAATACAAGATGCAAAAGAAGTATAAAAAGGTAAACAGAAAAGAGATTCAGTAAAGATAAATGCTTTACATTCCTATATAGGAAAATGATATTTATAAATCCTAAAAACTTTATTATTATTAGGGCAGTTAGGAGTATACATAGAAAGCAGAGGTGTGAGTTGAATGTGATGGTATGATTATCTAAAAGGGATGAGAAAGAAGAATGAACTAGAAAAAAAGGAAAGGGTGAATTAAAATGCCATAAATTATCTGACATAAAAAAGATTTTACTGCAGAGGGGAAAATGAGGGAAACAGGGAGGGGACCACATGAACCTACTCTCTTCAGAATCGGCTCAAAGAGGGAATCATATACACACTCATTTGGGAGTAGAAATCTATCTTACCACACAGGAAAGTAGGAAGGGAATGGGATAAGAGAAAGGGGAGCTGATAGAAGGGAGGACAGTTTGGGGGAGGTAAAAGTCAGAAGCAAAACACTTTTGAGAATGGACAGGATGAAAGGAGAGAGAGAGCAGGATAAACAAAGGGAAAATAGGATGGAGAGAAATACATAGTTGATAATCATTACTGTGAAAAAAAATTTACAGTGAGTTTCTCTGATAAAGACTTCATTTCTTGGGGGCATGTGGGTGGCACAGTGGATAGAGCACCAGCCTTGAAGTCAGGAGGACCTGAGTTCAAATCTGGCCTCAGACCAAACACTTGATACTTACTAGCTGTGTGATTCTGGGCAAGTCACCTAACCCCAATTGCCTAACCAAAAAAGAAAAAAAAAAGACTTCATTTCTCAAATATGGAAAACTGCACCAAATTTATAGAAATAAGAGCCATTCTTCAATCTATAAAGGGTCAAAAGATATGAACAGGCAGTTTTCAGACAAAGTAATCAAAGCTATCTACAGTCATATAAAAATTGCTCTGTCACTATTGATGAGAGAAATGCAAATTAAAACAACTCTGAGCTACTACCTCACACCTGTCAGATTGGCTAATATATTAGAAAAGGAAAATGACAAATGTTGGAGGGGATATGGGAAAATTAAAACACTAGTGTACTATTGGTGTAGTTGTATACTGATTTAACCATTCTGGAAAGTAATTTGAAATATGCCCAAAGGGCTATAAAATCATTCAAATCCTTTGATAAAGCAATGCCACTACAAGGTCTGTATCCCAAAGAGATAAAAAAGGAAAAGAACTTTTGTGTACAAAAATATTTATAGCAGCTCTTTTAGTAGTGGCAAAGAATTGATAATTGAGGGGATATCCATTGATTGGGGAATGGCTGAACAAGTTGTGGTATATGATTGTGATAGAATACTATTTGCTTTAATAACTGATGAGCAGAATACTCTCAAAAAACCTGGAAAGACTTACATGAACTGATGCAAAGGGAAATGAGCAGAACTAGGAAAACATTGTACACAGTAACAGCAACATTGTGTGATGATCTACCATGGATAACTTGGCCACAGTCAGCAATACAATGATCTAAGACAGTTCTATAGAACTTATGATGAAAGGTGCTATCCATCTCCAGAAAAAGAACTGGTAGAGCCTGAATGCAGATCAAAGATACTTTTTCTTTACTTTATTTATTTTTCTTAGGGTTTTTTAATCTGTGTTCTCTCTCACAAAATGATTTATATGGAAATGTGTTGTATATAACTACACATGTTTAACCTATGTCAAATTGCTTGCCTTCTCAACAGGGTGAAGGGCAAGGGAGAGAGAGAGAATTTGGGACCCAAAATTTGAATAGGAAGAACGTTAAAATTGTTTTTACATACAATCAGGAAAAACAAAATATTAAATAAGATTTTTTAGAAGAGCTGCTATACATATTTTTGTACATGTAGGTCCTTTTCCTTTTTTTACTTATGATCTCTTTGGGAAACATACCTAATAGTGGAATAGCTGGATCAACGGGTGTGTATAGTTTGGTTAACCTTTAGGTTAGGGGACCCAATTGGAAATTACCAGATGAGCAACACAGCTTTTTTTCTTTCTTTCTTAGTTTCTTCCTTCCTTCTTTCCTTCAAATTTAATAGTTGAAGCCTGGAGAAGTTTTGACTTGTCTGAGGTAACACAGGTAGGAAATGACGGAGGCAGGATTAGAACCTTTCTAACTCCACACTCACTCTAATTGACCTTCCACTTAACTTTCATTTGTCATTTTATTTAGCCATGACAGAAGTGATTAAAAACTGTTCATGACACTGAGCAGGATAGTTACACTTGGTGACTTTCAATGGGCCCTTCCAGAGTTGCCTGTTGGGCAACCATTCAAGGCCATTGCCCTCCCTTTATCACCCAGGCTCTGTGAGAAAAGTTCTTTGTAAATCATAAAGTGAGATGTAAATGTGAGCTACTGCTGGCTCTGAAGCCAGAGAGAAAAGAGAAGACACACCAGGGCAAAGATTCTGTTTTGTGACTAGCAGAATAAATGGCCCTGGGATGGATTTCCTAAAGCAGGCCTTATCCAGATGTCATCTCTTCATGTACCTCACTATCTAGTCTTATTTTCTCTTGCCTCCTAGAGCTGGGACTTTGGGGGAGAGTCACATAATTATTAGGGCCTTCTATTTAATAGGATAAATGGTATATTTATGAAACAATAACTCCATTTTTTAAAGCTAGCATTTTAAGGTTGACAAAGTACTTTCTTCAGAAAGGCCATTCACAAGGTTAACACAACACACTTAAAAATGCACACAATGCCAAGAAAGCTGGAAGAAGGCCCACTATCTTGGATAGATGTCAGATAAGGATTTCTGGGAGGAAATGGTCAAGAACCTAGAATAAGGACGTGTGGATGGGTTGAGAGCTATATCTTTGGAGAGAATGTTCACTTCCAAATATTGAAGTATTCCTCACAAAAACTCTGAGAGGGAAGAGTGAAATGAGAAAACCAAAAGAATGTTGTGCACACTAACAGCAATATTGTTCTAAGAACAACTTTGAACAACTAAGTCATTTTGAGTATTATAAAAACTCAGATCAACTACAAAGGACCTATGAAGGAAGATACCATCCACATCCAGAGAAAGAATTAATAAATAGAAGTATGTATAATGGACACATACTTGTGTCTAATGGTAACCTTCTTTAGAGTGGGGTGCAGAGGGAGGGAGAAAAAAAATGAAAAGTGCGTAGCTGAGAACAAAAGAAAAGTTTGAAGGAAATGTCAAAAAGCAAGGTAGCTTTGAAAATAATGCATAGCATTTATTACATAGTTTTTTTTTAAAAAAAAGGGAAACAGTGTGAAATGGAAATTCATGGTTTTATACAGAATCCTCTTTTTATGTTGTACCGTACACATGAAAATGTTCTTTTTTTTTCATTTTGTACTTAAGTTCAAAATGAATAAAAAATTAAGAAAAAAAAACTCTGAGAGGGCAGATGGAGTGGATGGGAAGAAAAGAGTTCAGAGTTTTAAGTTCATCAGCAAGAGACAGCTTGGCATAGTGGATAGAGAGCTGTCTTCCAAATCAGGAAGATGAAAGCTCCTCTGACACTTACTGTCTGGGGGACTCTCAGAAAATCACGTAACATCTCATTGTTCTTGGCTTTCAGACTACAAGGTGAAGGTGCCATATCCTTAGGTACAATAGGGAGTGATCTCATTTGCGAGTACTCTATGGTAGTGTCAAACTCAAATAGAAACCAATCCCTGTGGGTGTATATTGACTTAGAAAACCAAAATTAACATTTTCTCTGTTTTATCATATTTTTATTTATGTTGAGCATTTCCCAATTACAGTTTATTTTGGTTCAGGCTGGTCAAGACAGAAACTGTCATGGGCAGCATATGGCCAGAGAATGTGTTTGCATATCTGATATTTCTGCTACACCACAGGGCTAGTCTCTATCCCTATAAGAAATTCTCCAGAGAGGCAGCTCCCTCTCCCACAGCATATGGGTAACTTATCTGCAGCATAGCTCAAAGGTCATTTCCTATATAATGATTTTCCTGCTGTCCCATAGCTCAACAGCTTTCAGAGTGTTGTTCATGAGACCCTTTCAGGGGGTCCACAAGGTGAAAACTATTTTCACAATAATGCTAAAGCCTTTTAATTATGAATACTGTAAAATTAGATAAATAAAATCTTCACAAATAAAAGATTTGGTGGGGAGGTGGTGGTAGGTCTTCAGTAACTTTTGAAATTATAAGAGGGTCCTAAAACAAAAAAGTTTGAGAACCACTATCCTGTTAGTATCTCCCCTCCCCAAATTGTTTTATATCTACCTGCATGTCTGCATGCTATCTACCCTGAGAGAATGGGAGCCTCTGACAATGAGCAATGTTTCATTTTTGGCTCTGAATCCCTACTCCCTGGGTAGGGTAAATAGAAGGTGAGTGGCATGTTTCCTCTGGATTCTTTTGGACTCATGGTTCATCATTATATTGTGTTGATTACTTTGCGCATCTAGGACCAGGGTAAACAGAACCTTAAGAAATGCATATGGTCTTAGTCCCTGGGGCACAGAGAAACTATGTCTTGTCCAAAGTCACAAAGCCAAAAAGTGTCAGGAGCTGAACTTGAACCCAGGTGGCTTTCACTCTGAAGCCAGTATTCTATATGCTACATCATGCTGCCCCTATGAGAGGTAGATATTACAAGTTTTATCATGCCCACTTTACAGATGAGCACACTAAGCCTCACATGGATTAGATGAGGTCAAATGGTGCTAGATGCACAAAGTAATTTGAAGATTCTCTGCTTCTATGTCCAGGGCTTGTTCCACTACCCCACATTTTATTCTGTGATTGTGTGATCTTCTACAGACTTACCAAAATTAGGTACCAGAAGATCCACTTAAACCTGCAAGTACCTACCACTACTTTGGGAGCCTTTACCCCAAAGAAAGAGGAAGAGGATCTATATGTACAAAAATACTGATGGCAGTGCTTTTTCATGGTAACCAAAAAGTGGAAACTAAGGGGGTAGCCTATTGGAGAATGGCTAAATGAATCGTGGTATATGAATGTAGTGGAATATTACTCTGTGGCAAGAAAGGATGGAACTGATGACTTCAGAGGAAACTGGGAAGACTTTTCAGTAGGTTTCAGAGATAAGTGATTCAGAGAGAAGTGAGCATAACCAAGAGAACAATTTATACAATGATAACAGGATCACAGAGAAAAAGAACTAGGAAAGACTTCAGAATTTTCATCAACACAATGCAATGATGAACCATAGTCCAAAAGAATCCAGAGGAAACATATCACTCACCTTCTAACAGAGAGAAGATGAACTTAAGATGCAGAAAGAGACACACATTTACAGACAGAACCAATGGGGGAATTTGCTTTGGAAGACAACGTAGCTGTGTTTTGAGAGACTTCCTTTTCTTTTTTAAATTTGCTGAATGGGGAAGGGAGTAGCAGGAGGGACAGACTAATATTTCAAAATTCTTGTTACTTGAAAAATAAAAATAATAAATTATTTTTTAAAATAAACCGGCAAGCAGATTCATTTAAGAAATCCAAGCTTTAAAAAAAAAATGGAAGAATTATTTGCCAGACAAAGGGATTCGCCCGAGGGCTCCCTCTTGCTTTTTGGATCAGTTACAAATTTCTCTAATTTTTAAAGCCCTTTACAATCTGTCCCCAGCCTACCTTTCCAGGTTTATTGCAAATACTCTTTCAAAGCCTTGACACTCCAATCAATCCGGCCAATCACCGCACTCTTTATGTGCCATCCTGTTCCTCATCTTTGTGCCCGTGCACTGGCTGGCCCTATTCCTGTTCCTTACTCCTTCACATCCCCCTCAGAGAATCCCTCTATTTCTTCAAGACCATCTTCTGTGCGAAGTCTTTCCCGATCCCCCCAGTTTCTGGGGCCCTCTAACCAAGCTACCTTGTGTTTAACTACTTTGGTTTTATTTGAATTTATTCTATTTATATTTATTCTAAACATGCTAATACATGCTCTTCTCTCCCCCTTTATCTTTTATCCACTTATCTTTTTGAAAGAAGGAACTAATACATCTTTTTCTATGTATCCTCAGTCCCTAGCGCAATGTCTGGCACAAAGTAGGTGATTAATAAATGTCTGTTGATTGATTGATTCAAATTACTGAATTATAGATTCAAAGTCCATCAAGTTAGTGCTATATGCTAGACACTATGCTGGGTACTAGAAGAGACTCTGAGCTCAGTCCCTGCCCTAGAGGGATTTCCCCATAGCTTCATGTATGTTGAAAGACCAGCTCTGCTTGGTAAGCACGTTTAAATACTAGGCAATAAAACCCATCAAAAAGGTGGTAGAATAAAGGCGTGTCCTCCACAAATTCATGGAATATCAGCATTTTAGAGGAACACTCATGGCCAAAATCTCCACCTAATCCTTGAGGAAGGGAGTGAGAATTAATCATTATTAAAAATGAACAAGTATAATTGAAAAAAATGTATTTGGAAATTTGGTGTTCTTACCTTTCAATATAAAGTAGACACTTCCCTTTTGTTTAATTAGTGCTTTTAAGAAGTCGTCCCTGGACTGAACTATTTACTCAGAGAATAGAGGGTTGCTTTTCCTTGCCCACTTTAAAAAGGGGCTTTGAAGAGCGTGTTTATTATATGACAATACTTTACATTCATGTTCACGAATTAACACATGGTAACAGATGAATAATAAGTCATTTCTACAGCCAAGAAGGAGGTGTTTTATTACGACATACCCTTGCAGTCATTGGATGTGAAGAGAGCCTGCCTCCCTTTAAAACTGGAGTGAGAATGATTGATCTTATCATTTTTCATCATTTCAGTTCCAGCATCTCTTTCAGCACCATCAGTCACCACCAAAATGATGCCTGGAGGCTTAGATGAAACTCAACCTGCAACTCCAGAAATCCAGAAGATAGTTGATGAGGTAAGGTGGTGCTTTCTGGATCTAATTGAAAATAATGGGTTCTGGTAATTTGATAGCCATTCTCTCTTACTCTCTCTCTGTCTCTGTGTGTATTTCTCCCTCCCTCCCTCCTTCTCTCTGTCTTTCTCTCTCTGTCTCCCTGTGTCTTTCTGTCTCTCTCTCTGTCCCTGTCTCTCTGTCCCTGTCTCTTTCTCTCCCTCCTTCTCTCTCTCAAAGTTTGTCAATTGTGTTACTCTTTTCAAAGAACTCCTTTTTAGGTTTGTCTATCATCTCTATGATGTTCGCATTCGCTAATTTATTCATTGCAACATTTTCTGCGGTAGCAAAGAACTGGAAATAAACTTGAATGGTCATTGATTTGGAAAATGGCTAAAAATAAATGTGGTACCTAAATGAAATAGAACATTCATATGCCAAAGGAATGATAAGTATGAAGAACTTAGAGAAGCATGGGAAGACTTATATGAGATGATGCAAAGTAAACAGAAACTGACAAAAGAATATACACAATGGCTGCAGCAATGGGAATCTGGTACAGTGATGAGAGAGGCCTGAATTAGAAGTCAGTGTAAGTGGGCTCAAATCCTACCCTCTGACTCATATCGGTATGACCTTTGGTAACTGGGGCTTAATCCCCTTGGGCCCCAGTTTCCTCAAATGCAAAATGAAGGGATTGGAGTAGGTGACCCCTGATATCTTTGCCAGCTCTAGAAAGGACAAAAAAATAATAAAACTAAATGCTGCATAATTAAAATGACCAAGCCTGGCCCCAGAGAAGAGATATGGAAAGGTGCTTTCCTGTCTTCTTTGCAGAGGTGAGAGACTATGGGTGTGGAATGTTTACTAGACTGTCAGACATAGTTGGTTAGTTTTTGTTGAACTGCTTTTTTTTCTCTTTTTTTAAAATTTTAAATCTTTATTACACACCATGGCTCAGTGGGGAGGAAAGAGAGAGCAAAGTTAACTCTGTAAACAAAGGTGATGTAAAAATGAAAGACATCAACTTTAAAAATAAAAATATGTGCCTCTCTGGGTACTGAAGGTAACATTCAGAATGGCTTTATTTGGCAGGCAGACATTTTAGAAAATATGGACATTCCACCTGAGTAGTAAATGAATTTACATAGTTTCCTGCACCCTATGAAATCAACAGAAACAGATAATTTGGCTTAGTTCATGGACAAGATGTTGACTGACAAAATGAGAACTTGTTCTTTTCTAACTCGTTATCAATCCTTTGTGTTGTCAATTAATTTAAACCAATTACAAGACCTAGTGTACTTATGATGCCATTTAGAAATCATTGATTTAGCATACTAAAAAATATAAAATCAAAGAAAAAAAAGAATGATTTTGTGAAAGGGGAAGACAAAAATACTACAGAATGGAACACGTTATTACTCCCATTCAGATCTTCTTTTTAATCGTGTAACGTTTAACATTTTAGAGGCAGCATCTAGTCTAACTGTATTTCTTAATCTGTAAAAAGGTCAGGTTAAAATACGGATCTCTAATGGCCTTCCAGTGCTAAGATTCTTTGAGTCTATGATTATCAGCTAAGATTCTGAGGATGCTTTTCTAATTTTATGGGGTGGAATCAAACTGTAACCAAAGCTTAGGACAGGTCAGCACATCATACTGGCTGCGGACCGCTTGTGGCCCACCAACGGATTTCGGGCAGCCCACAAAAAATGTAGGGTTGCCGCTGCACATTCACAACAACCAGCCATCATCAGTCTGTCTCTAGTCTACCCTGTCTGCAGCCAGAAGTTTAGTCAATTTTAATTATGGCATCTCCTAATGCCAAGTTGTGCAGGTCTGGCATAGAATCATTAACAATCTGATGATTATAATTTAGAAACCACTGGAACAACCTTGTTTGTTAAGGCCAAAAAGATATAGAACAAAGCCATGTCACAAAAGAGACCCCGATGGTCTCTGACTAATGAGTCAACAGACAGACACTTTCCAAGCAATAAAACAGATTCTGGTGACGACTATTCTGACCTTTGTGACCAAAATGAGAATTTGTTTGTGTTTCTCTCTTAGTTTATGAAATATACGTATGGGCTGAAAAGTGTCCAAAAGAAGGCAACAAATAGAGTGACGGGCTTCAAGTCCATGTCACGTGAGGATCCATCGAAGGGCCTGCCAGTGTTCAGCCTGGAGAAGAAAAGACTGTGGGGGAATGAAATATCTACCCTCAAGTAGCTTTCAAAGAAAACAGCAGCTAGGGGGCGCCATAGTGCACAGAGTGCTGGGCCTGGAGTCAGGGAGACTCATCTTCCTGAGTTCAAATCTGACCTCAAACACTTACTAGCTGTGTGACCCTGGGCAAGTCACTTCACCCTGTTTGCCTCAGTTTCCTCATCTGTAAAATGATCCGGACAGGGAAATAGCAAAACATTCCAGTATCCTTGCCAAGAAAACCCCAAATGGGGTCACAAAGTGTTGGACACAACTAAAAGGACTCAACAACAACATTTGAAAGCCTATCATTTGGAAGAACTATTAGAATTGTTCTGCTTGGACCCAAAGGGCAAAGGCAGGAATAATGTGTGTAAATTGCAAATAGGGTCAATTAACCATTAGAGCTGATCAGAAGCAGAATAGACTGACATGTGGAATTGGTGATGCTCTTGCTTTCCCTTTCAAGTAGAGGTGGTGTGATCATGTGGCAGGCATGTTATATCAGGGATTCATTTCTGGAATGGGTTGACCTAGATGGCCCCTGAGCTCCAGTCCATCTCTAAAACTGCTGCTTCTGTGGTTCTCTATGACTTTGTGAGGCCATCATAGGATCACAGAGCGAGGCCAGGGTTCTCTGCCTTTTTGTGTGTCATGGATCCCTTTGGCAATTTGGTGAAGCTTATGGACCCCTTCTCTGAACAATGCTTCTAAATGCTTGACAAAAAAAATGATGCTACTTTATGTAATATTACAAAGAAAACCAAAATTTAGTGAAAATAAAGATATATTTTTTTTATATCTAAGTTCATGGACTCCTGAAATCTAATCCTGGGTTCCTTGGGAGTCTGTCTGTATATCCTGGGTTTACAATGCCTAGGACTAGAAGGTCCATTGGAAGTCATCTAGTTCAACCCCCTCCCTTAGTAGATGATGCAACTGAGGTCAAGGCTCACCCTATATGATACACAGGTAGTAAATATCTGTGGGAGAAGTTGAAACTGAGTCCCCAACACCAGAGGCAGAACTCATTCCACTGTACCCCTCTACCTGTCAGTGCGGGTACTGTCACACCCATTTGCTGTTGTTTGTCCTTCCTTCTCAAAGAGGACCATGACATCAGGAAGGTGATGCCATGACATGCAAGTGAATTGGATATAAGCGAGGGAGGGCTGTGCAAAGTCACCAGTCTCACTTTCTCCTCTCCAGTGGCAAGATATAGATCAGGACCACTGGATACTGGCCCTCGATACAATGGGGGACCTTGGCCTTGTTAAGCTAAGGTCTTTAACAGGTCTCAGTTTGACTGAGGCAATGCCCATTCAGTGACTAAGGCTAAATAAGAAATGAGGCAGAGAATACCCATTTACAAATGAGGACAAGGCATTTATACTTCTGAAATTTAGCTCCATTTATATTTCCATGAAGACCAGGTATATCTATTACTTCAATACAATTTAAGACTTCTCCTAACAGTTAGGTGTAAACCAATGCTTTATCGTAGCGGGGAGGTGACCCTGTGCTCTCCAAAACTATGCCAGTGGAGCGTAAGCTCTTACAGGCGCTACCTAGTCAGAAAGGCCTGGTGATAAATTGTTGGCCTGTTGACCAAGGACCAACCTAGATTAGTTATGAAAAGTCCATTATCAGAAAAATGATGAACCAGGTAATGTGTATGTATTGGACACAGCCACTCATGAAGACCATCTATATTTCAATATTTGTAATCTATGTAGGTAGAGGATATACCCACACTGACAAAATTATGCTTCTAGCCTTATACCTTTCTTCTTGTTATTATAAGCCCTTGTCTTTCTGTAGGAAAATAGTGACACTAACATCAAATGGAAAATCCCAGAGTATTTGCTTGTATAAGATACCACAGATTAGGTGAGAAGGTAGAAGTTGACAATTTTAATACTGCCTGAAGTATTAGGTTGAGTGAGGCAATCCTGGGAAGCACAGGGCTCAGGGCCAAAGATGTTAAATCTGATAAAACATTGTATGGTACAGGAGAAGCTGGAAAAAAATGTTCTCTTGTTGTTTCCCTGACTCTTGACTGCTAATTTTTTTTAACTTAGTTTAATTTTTTTAATGAACAAAAATCTATTTTCTCTCCTTCCTCTACTCACCTCTATTGGAGAAACAATAGAGGCTTGTATTGGCTTGTAACCAAGCCAATTGGTTTGGCTTGTAACCAAGAAGCATAGTGTTGAAAGAAAAATCTTCATTAGGGTTTCACCCTAAAGAAATAAGGTAGGCTCAGGAAAAATGTAGCAAAAGGAGTTTATTATTATATCAAAAGAATACACATTGCATAGTCCTTGCCCTGAGCTCAGACTGCACTTAACCTTTTAAAGACAAACTTTCCTAATGAGAAGTAAATGTCTGAGACAAGATTTGAATCTTCCTGATTCAAAGTCCAATGATCTAGCCATTGCACCACCTAGCGACCCAACTACCCATCAGCTGATGCTAATTAAATGTTTTCTTTTCCAATCAAGTTGCCTCTTGATCTATTGAATTCTAGGTTGAGAACAGTGTCAAATGAATGAATGTAAATAAAGTGCTTTGCAAATTTAGAGCAACTAGGTGGAATAGTAGATAGAGCCTAGAGTCAGGAAGATACATCTTCCTGATTTCAAATCTGGACTCAGACACTAGCTGCATGACCCTGGGTAAGTCACTTAACCCTGTTTACCTCAGTTTCCTCATCTGTAAAATGAGCAGGAGGAGGAAATGGCAAACCACTCCAGTACCTTTGCAAAAAAAAAAAAAAACCCTGAATGGGGTCATTAAGAGTTGGGCACCACTAAAAAGACTGAACAAGAAGTATCAGATGATGATGGTTACTAAAGAAGTAATTCTGCACCTGAAATTTGGGCACAAAATGAGTCTTTTTCTTCTCCAGGTTAAGCAGAGGGATTATTTGTCTTTGTACTCCCAGTACCAAGCACAATGCCTAAACACAAAGTAGGTGTTTTATAAATGCTTATTGATTGGTTGATTAGCATGGAGAAGGGAAGGCTCACTGGAACCATGATAGATGTCTTCAGGTAGTTGAAGGGATAGAGAAGGATGAGATTTGATCTGTTTGGCCCCAGAAGACAGAACCAGTAGCAGTGGGGGGAATTTGAAAAGAAGCAAATTTAAGTTTGAAATAAAGAAAACCTATCTGATAACTAGAGTTGTCTAAAAGTGGAATGAGAGGGTCATGGGATCATAAATCTAGAGTAGGAAGGGACCTCAGAGATCATTTAGTCCAACCTCCTCATTTTACAGATAAGGAAACTTTGAGTGACTTGCACCAGTTCATAAGCAGGAAGGATCAGAGACAGGATTAGAATCCAGGTTCTCTGACTCCAAAGGTAGTATTCTTTACCATGCCACTGTCCCTCATTGGAAGTCTTCAGATAAAGGCTGGATGACCATGGGATCATAGATTTTAAAGACAGAAGAGTGCTCAGTGGTAAACCTTTAGGGTCAAACCCCCTTATTTTATGGATAAGGAAACTGAGGTCCACGGAAGTGAAGTAACTTGTTCAAGGTCACACAGGTAGTGACAGAGCCAGGATCTGGTCCACTGGATAGAAACCCAGCACTCTGTCCACTGCATCACACTGCCCTTCACTCATTAAATACCATATACTGGGGATGGCTTTTCTGTTATTGACAGGACTGCACATAGATTAGCCACTGAGTTATCTTCCAACCAAGATTCTGAGACTCCGTGTTAGCATCCTGAGCAACTCAGAGATTTATAGAATCCTTACAAGAAGATGTGCCCTGTAGTCTGTGAGGGAACACTAGCCATCTATTACTTGAGCGGTCAATCAATCAATCAATCATTTCTTCCTAGCTTGGAGGAAATAATTGCTGTTTGATTCCTTCCTTTTGAAAGTATTTTTATTTATTTGGTATATACTAATTTGGGCAAATACTGTATTCCTCCCAGGAGAATGTAAGCTCCTTGAGAGCAGGAGCTGGCTATGCGGTTGTTGTTGTTGTTTTCATCCACTGCACCTGACACAATGCCTTAAGCACAGTAGGCAAAAACATAATTATTAAAAAAGCATTTATTAATTATTTAAGGAATTGGGGAAAAAGAGGGGTTTGACTAAAGTTTCAGTGTTACATTGGCCACTGAGTAGACCAAACCTTATATTACTTTCAGATAATCACTAAATTCTTTACCCTCTTCTCTTTTCTTAAGGTAAAGCCACAGCTTGAAAAAAAGTGCAATGAAAAATATGACTGCTTTAATGCTGTAAATTACAGAAGACAAGTGGTTGCTGGGACCGTGTACTATATAAAGGTCAGTGTTCAATAAGTCATTGAATTCTATTCAGTTTATTTCCATTTGGATGTACATAGAAAGTGTGGGAATAGTTTGTCCCCTTCCCATATGAGTAAATGGAGAAAATAAAGTTTCTCCCCCAGAGGAAATATAAAGTGATGGTGTAGTAACTGAGAGAAAGTAAAGAAGGCAGAAAGGAGGAAGGGACTTTGGGACGTGATTCATGACAACCTGGGGAGCAGAGCAGGACTAACCTGGTAGGTTTTGCTCTCATATTGAACCTGAGAGATGACAACAAAGAATGACTGATGAAATGAGAGGGCAGTGGGAGAGAGAGTGAGAGAGGGAGAGAAAAGAGAACGAAAAGGCTCTCCCTTTATCCTCACTTTGAGTAGCCAGGCAACTGGAGAGAAGTAAGGCCAAGACAGGATTTATAGAAATGAGTTTTTATTGCTTCTCTAATGTTTAAGACTGTCACTCTGAGAATTTACACACAGACTTACTCATGATTATTCATTTGGAGAATTCCATTTGCTTTCATGATTCCTCTAATAACATGTTAGCACACAAGATTGTGAATTGCCGGCTTGCAAGTGGAGAGTCTCAGGATACGTTGTCTCAGGCTTTCCTGGATGGGAACCATAAGATAAAAGAGTGAGAAAATTCCCAAAGTACTGGGACTTTCATGTCATGATAGTCTCTAAAACAAGGTTTATATGTTTATGTCCTGAATCCAACAATGAGATTATATGTTGCTTGAGATATAAGCATCTGGTCTTATATCAGAGCTTCACAAAATGTGAGTACCAGGTCACCATGGACCCTAATCACTTTCATTGGTGCACAGAATTTCAAACACAACCTTATCAGAAATTATTGGAGTGCACTTTACTTTTTCCAAATCCTAGATACATTTGGGGGATTTTATCCAAATTCACGATGGATTTTTATCATTATAGTAAATTCTAGGTCTGTGAACCCTCTCTACCAACACAGATCAAAACCAATCTATTGACTTTGTTAAATAGCACTAGTGAGTTGCTTGGGGCCCGCCTAAGGTCCTTACATGACTTACATAGGATCATACAACTAATAAGTGTCAGAGGATTTGAACCCTCTCCAGGTGCAAACCTAGCACTCTATGCACTATAGCATAATTTTAAAAGAAATATATAACCTTAGAGTCCCTCAGTGTAGCCAGCAGTGGCACACATCTGGGAACTCCTTGGCCACTTTGGGGATTGTGGGTAGAGATACCTAGGAAGTGTATTCAGGGTGGATCCAAGTGTTTCTCTACTTAAGGTATAGCAAAGTAGAACTATCTCGGCTGAGTTAAGGAGGGTATATTAAGGTGCTATGAGATGTCAGCCAGGCAGTAACATCTGCTGCAGCCTAGGAAGGAAGAAAACAAGAATTTATTAAGTGCCCACTATGTGCTAAGCCCTTCACAAATATTATCTCATTGGATGCTTACAAATGAGGGAGAGACATTTCCCAGGGGAGGAAAATGAGATTAAGTGACTTACCTAGAGTCACACAGCTAGCAATGTCTGAGGTGAGATTCATACTCAGGTCTTCTTGACTCCAGGCCCAGCATTCTCTCTTTCTGTGGGAAATGCTGGATCTGAGAACCCTCTCTACTAACACAGATCTGAACCCAACTATTGACTTGGCTGATCAGTCTAGGGAGTCACTTGGGGCCTACAGTGGTTGTGTGACTTACCTGTCCAAAGCACTACCTAGCTGTCTTGTTGGTTTCATTTACTCTGATTTTCTAAAGATAGAACTCTGTTAAAGATAGCTTGCTAAGTGCTACTATTTGGGGGGGATATGGGAAATTAAAAACCACAAATGGGACCAGTGAGCAGCTAGGGCTATCCCTCAAGGAACCCAGCATTGGAAGGAAGACACAAGATGTACAAAGGCCACATTTTCATAGGGGCTTGGATAAAAATCAAAAAGAGGGAACCCATATTTTTGTATGACACAAGATCTTTTTTTCCTACACATTTCAGAAAATAATAGCCTAAAAATAAATGAAACTCTGGGACAAAGGCACAATTCAAATTCAACATAGTAGTTGACTCTGTTATTAAAAATTAGCTGCTTAGGTGTTCAAAAATCCAGGTGCTTAACAACTAGAGTCAGCTGTGCTGTAATGAAACAGCCCTGGATTTGGGATCAGATTTTGGCTCAGCTGCTAATTACCTTGTGTCTTTGGACAAGGGAAAGGAAGAGAATGGTGGGGGAGGTGGGGTTAAGAACAAGTATTAATTAAACAGCCACTATGTGCCAGGCATGATGCTAAGTTCTTTATAAATGTGATCTTACTTGATCCTCACAACAGCTCTATGAGGTAAGTGCTTTTATCATCCCCATTTGGGGGGGACTGAGGAATTCATTTGAGGAAACGGTGGCAGACAGGAAATGACTGAAGGTCTTCCTAACTCCAGGCCCATTACTCTATCCACTGCATCCCCTAAAAGCCTTACAAGTAACTTACAAACTGGACAAGTGACCAACCTCACGGGGCCTTAGTTTCCTCAACTACACAATGAGCAGATCGCACTAAAGTTCCTTCCCACTTTAAATCTGTGACCTTCAGAATGAACAGTAGCAGGGGCAGCTAGGTGGTATAGTGGATAGAGTACTAGATTTGGACTCAGGAAGATTTGAGTTCAAATCTGGCCTCAGACACTTGACACTTACTAGTTGTGTGACCCTGGGGAAGTCACTTAACCTCGATTTCCTCACCAAAAAGAAAAAAAAAACTAACAGTAGTATGATATTGGTGTCTATCTGAATATTTTCATTCATTGGACCTTTGTGTGACTCAATTCCCTTAGCTTTAGAAATAAAAATAAATGAGCTCTCAAGTAACTTTGGGCAATACTTTTTTCCAAAGCATGAATAGGCCCATTCATAGGTTAGAATAAAAATATAGAGTTCACATCAGAGGTTATCTAGTCAAACCCCTACCTAGAACAGCAATGCCTATACAGTGGCCCTGAGAGGTGAGAGGTGCTGGGTTGGAATATATGTCACTGATTCTCCACTTCTCTTTATTCTCAGGTACATGTTGGGGGTGAGCGATATGTACATTTGAAAATATACGAACCTCTCCCTCACGAAAATAAACCACTTGAGCTGTCAGCCTACCAGACCGGCAAAACCAAGGATGATGAAGTGGCCTTCTTTTAGAGTCCCAGGCCAGAATGCATTTGGTTACTTTCATGAGCATGCTGTATCAATAAGCACACTGGGAATGAAACATAGATCTTTTAAAAGTAGATTTTTGACTTTGATGATGTATTGGTTAGTTTTAGTCAATGTTCCCTTTTTCCTCTCTTTATTCTTTGTTATAAGGGATGTCTCACTGGATAGAGGAAGGGGAAAGGTTATATTCAGAAATAAAGTGATATAAGAACAAAAGTTATCAATTAAAATTTTTAATCAATTCTGAAATTATTTGCTTTAAATTATTTTACATCTCAGCTCATCCCATAACAGATCCTGGCTTTCCAATAGTCAAGGAGCATTAGGTTACCCTATAAAACTGCCAAGCAAATTTGGGTAGCACCTTCCCTGGACTCCTGCCCCAACTTATACACACAGTTATGGGTGGGGTTTCCAAATAAAGGCTGCTGTCCCAGGTAGTAGGGGCAACCGTATGGGTCTACATCCCTATGTCTCAAGAGTTCCCATTTACCACCAGCCAGCAGACAGAATGAGCAATGCCATTTACTCAGATGGCATAGAAAGACTAGTAGTTATCAAACACCACCCCGCATAAACCTGGGGTATACTCTCCCACAAATACACAGTGTCCATGGGGAAAATGGACTCAAACTTGGGGCACAGTGGTGGCAAGGTAGATGTGTAGGATACATGTGTGGCAAAGCCAACTCATAACTCCTGGTACTACATGACCTAGACATTGTTTCTCTCTGGATGAGTTGCTCAGCTGGATATCCAGGGTCTTCTCTCTGCAGTCTGACTCTTCTGTTTCTTCATGTTCCTTGAGGGTGCTTCCACCCTAGAGTGGCTGTTTCCTTATAGCCATGTTTATCTGAAGGTTGACCAAAACTGCTGAGGTTGAAATGACAGCCCTTCTCTGCTACCTATACTAATGAGTAGTATTTACTTGTCAGTAATAGTACCACCCGGATGATTTCAAGGCATTTCCTCATCATAAAAAAGTTAAATACTCCTGCCATCTTAGGAATCTCTTTTGAAGCTCTTCCTTAGCTAGTATCTAATCGAAACACTGTTTTCCTCCAGTAGTTGCCACAGTTCTTTCAACAAGTGGTTGGATGTACAAAGAAAGGTTCAAAGTTGGTGCTGAAGTCAAGATTCTTGATAGAGTGAACTTCCTCACTGAGGCTTGTGCTCAGGTAATCTGAGAGCTGGGAGCTTCTTACCCCCTTCTAGCACCATGTCTAGAGACTCAAGAGAAAATGGAAAAGATTACCCTTTTTCAGTTTTCTTTTGTCTATTTTTTACTAAGAGAAGTTCTGAAGACTTAAAAGATCCTTTATAATGCTACCACCTGCACATTGTATCCTCCTTGTATCCACACATCTCCAAATGACATTTCAGCATTCAGGATCTGCTCTAAACTGTCTAGCTGGTGTTCCTGGAGTCTTTTCCTGGCTCCTCTTCTTTTTGCTGTACCCTATGGACTGTCTCCAGGCGTTGGCTTTGCTTTTCATTCTTGTTGCTATATGAAGTCTACAGATAGAGATTATGAAGCTTTTTCTTACTATGGTAACTGTTCCCTCCTGTACTCCATACTAATTTGCCTCTTGCATGGCTGCATTGGTCAGAACCAAGCAAAGTTTTAGTTGCCTCAGTAGGAAATTCAGTAAGTCTAGTTTTGAAGAATTGCATGGGGGTGGTGGGATAGAGGGATCCACCTCAGGTTTAAGGTGCTCTGTGGGTCCACAATCTTAAAACTATAGGTCATGAGTCCCCACCAGTGCTTTTGCCTTTAACAGTCATTTGACAGAATTAACTCAAAGCAAAGGTATTTACTGAAAATTGTATTGTAAGAATCATAGCTATAAAATATTCCTCCCATCAACCAGAAGCACACTCTCCTATAAAACCTCACATCACTGGAAAGAGTGAGCACACAATTAGACAACATACAAAGTCAAGGAGACTTATACTTCTATTGCCTCAGGGCCTGACTTTCTTTCTCTTCTCTTGATGTCTTCATAATGGACACAATATTTCTGCTGGGCACATCTTATGTGCCTGCTCCCAGATAGAGAGAAGTAGTGTTAAGAGAAAGGCTAGTACTGGAGATTGTGTGGCTGCAAGCAAAACAAACTTCCTAATCCTGAAAAGTGGGGAGCAAAAAGGTGAACTGAAATCTAAGGTGGTGTCTTAGATTTCCTCTTAGACAACTGGGAAATAGCTAAATGAATTTTGAAAAAAAAATATTTCAGGGAATAATGGATAATATGATCTGCCACAGAGTGAAGTGAGCAAGATCAGGAGAACAATTTATGTAAGGATGGCATCACTATAAAAAACCAAAACCAAAAAACTTTGAAAAACATAAGAACTGTTGATCAATGCAATTAACAACCATGTCTCCAGAGGACCTAGCATGAGGCATGTTATCCAGCTCTCATACCTTGCTCTCCTCAGAATTTGCTCAATGAGGGAGTAATATACACATTCAGGTGGGCTTAGAAATCTATGTTACAATACAGAAAAGTAGGTAGGTAAAGGGATAAGGTGGGAGGGGGGAGCTGATAGAATGGAGGGTAGTTGGGGGAGGGGGTAAAAGTCAGAAACAAATTACTTTTGAGAATGGACAAGATAAAACGGGAGAGTATAGGAGAAACAGAGGGAAAATAGGATGGAGGGAAATACATAGTTGGTAATCATTACTGTGAAAAAAAATTTTTACAGTGAGTTTTTCTGAGAAGGACTGCATTTCTCAAACATAGAAAACTGAGTCAAATTTATAGAAATAAGAGGATTCCTTAATTAATAAATGGTCAAAGGATATGGACAGGCAGTTTTCAGACAAAGTAATCAAAGCTATCTATTGTCATATGAAAAAATGCTCTAAATCACTGTCAATGAGAGAAATGCAAATTAAAACAACTCTGAGCTACTACCTCACATCTGTCAGATTAGCTAATATGACAGAAAAGGAAAATGAGAATGTTAGAGGTTATGTGGAAAAACTAAAACACTGATATACTTGGTATAGTTGTATATTCATTCAGTCATTCTGGAGAGCAATTTGGAACTATGCCTAAAGGGCTATAAAACTATGCAAACCCTTTGACAAAGCAATACCACCACAAGGTCTGTATCTCAAAGAGATTTTAAAAAAAAAGGAAAAGGACCTTGGTGTACAAAAAATATTTATAGCAGCTCTTTTGGTGGTGGCAAAGAATTGATAATTGAGGAGATATCCATCAACTCGGGAATGACTGAACAAGTTGTTGTATATGATTGTGATGGAATACTATTTGCTTGAAGAAATGATGAGCAGGATGTTCTCAGAAAAAAACCTGGAAAGACTTACATGAACTGATGCAAAGTGAAATGAGCAGAACCAGGAAAACATTGTACACAGGAACTGCAATATTGTGTGATGATCTACTATGAATAACTTAGCTATTCTCAGCAATACAATGATCCAAGACAATTCTGTAGAACTTATGATGAAAGGTGCTGTCCATCCTCAAAAAAAAAATTGCAGAGCCTGAATGCAGATCAAAGATATTTTTTCTTTATTTTCTTTATTTTTTGGGGGGGATTTGTCTGTTTTCTTTCACAGAATGACTTACATGGAAATGTGTTTTACATGACTACACATGTTTAACCTATGTCAAAGTATTTGCCTTCTCAACAGGGTTGGGGGGAGGGGAGGAGAGCATTTGGAACCCACAATTTGAATAAAAAGAATGTTAAAATTGTTTTTACATATAGTTGGGAAAATAAAATATTAAATAAGATTTTTTTAGAAAAGCTGCTATAAATATTTTTGTACATGTAGATCCTCTTCCCTTTTATACTTATGATCTGTTTGAGATACATACTTAATAGTGGAATAGCTGGATCAAAGGATGTGCACAGTTTGGTTAACCTCTAGGTTAAGCATTAGGTTAGGTTAGGAGACCCAACTGGAAATGACCGTATGGACAACACAGCTCTCTCTCTCTCTTTTTTTCTTTCTTTTTTTCTTTTTTTCTTTCTTTCTTTCTTTCTTTCTTTCTTTCTTTCTTTCTTTCTTTCTTTCTTTCTTTCTTTCTTTCTCTCTTTCTGTTTGTCTTTCTTTCTCTCTTTCTCTCTCTCTTTTTCTTTCTTCTTTCTTTCTTTCCTTCCTTCCTCCCTTCCTTTCTCTCTTTCTCCCTCTCCCTCTCCCTCTCCCTCTCTGACTCTCCCTCTTCATCTTGCTTTCTTTCCCTCCCCTCCATCCAAGAAAGGTGTCATACCTGAAACCTCCCAAGATATCTTAGGATTTACTCTGTAGATTTTTTTCTTAAGGATTATGCCTTAAACCTTAATCACTCTGGCTCTCATTGATTGGCCGACCATAGGTCCCAGGCCTACTGGTCATTGTTTGGGCCTGGATTGGCTCAGAGTGAATGTAGATAGCAATTGTGTCTGTTTTGCCCACAAACTCTGAGGGTCTTCCCCTCTCAGATTGATTTTTTTGGATTAAAGGTTAAAGAGGCCATTCTCTGCCTCATTTCCTACTTAACCTTAATCACTGAATGGATGTTGCCTCAATACAACCGAGACCTGTTAAAGACCTTAGCTTAAAAAGGCCAAGGTCTCCTACTGTATCCAGGGCTATCTCCAGTCATTCTGATCTATATCTTGCCACTGGACCCAGATGACTACAGAGGAAAGAGTGAGGCTGGTGACTTTACACACCCTGCCACACTTAAATCCAATTCACTTGCATGTCATGGCATCACCTCCCTGATGTCATGGTCTTCTTTGAGAACGAAGGACAAACAACAACTTTTAGGCATAGTTCCAAATTGCTCTCCAGAACAGAATATGTTTTAGAGCCTAGGGACCAGCTCAGGAGAGTGGATAGTCAAATCAGAAGCTCAGGTCATAAACAAACATCTGTCTCTTTTTTCCTTTTCAATTCATTATAAACTTTACAAACATTAGTGAACATGAACTTTTCATATAGGGAGAAAAACAACAAACATTGGATTGTATGTGAAACCACGATGCTTGATTTGGAATCTATTCTTTGTGAACTCTAACTCCTGAACTCTGGGAATATTGCCAAAGTTGTGAGCAACAGCTTCCTCTCTCTGTGAGAACAGTCCCAAAGTATCCATGGGGATGTCAGACTGTCTCTCACCTCTCCTTTCTCCCACTTTTGCCCTGTCAATTAATTACGATGCAGATGGTACAATATAGATGGTACAATGCAGACATACAGTTGACAGAATGTAAGCCTGAAGTCCTGAGTTCAAATCTAGCCTCAAAACACTTACTAGCTGTGTGACCTATGTTTATTTAACCTATGTTTGCCTCAGTTTCTTCAAATGCAAAACCAAGGTTAATAAAAGCACCTATGTCAAAAGAGTTGTTTTAAAGCTCAAATAAGATCTTATTTATAAAGTGTACATAGTAGGTATTGTATCAATGATAACTATTATTATGATTACAATTCTCGAAGATCCCTGGGTGTTTGAGAATGAAAGTAACTGGTCACACTTTGCATCCCCGTGCAATCACCGTCCAAGAAACCCTGAGAAAGGAGAAAAAACAGACTGATCAGGATGCATCAGAGATGGAATTTTCCTGGACAAAAAGGCAATGTGTGGAAGTCATCTTGATAAGAAGCCCCCTTCCCCAATCTGTCTTCAATGAAGTGGGCAGGATACAATCTTGAAGAGTAACAGCACTCCTACCCCCTTTTTTTCTCCTGAGACTTTGGTTGGTACAGAGAATATCCTGCAATAAATCTCATTTGAATATATTCATTTTGGGTGGGTAAATTTTCCCTCCCTAGATCAAGGGAAATACTGATTTACTTCAGAATTGCTCAGCTGCAAATGAGGTGTTTAGTCACCAAATATTGAAAGTAAAAAGGATAGGTGAACTGGATCAATTCTTTTCAATGTAAGGAAAAATCCTACAATCCAAGCTAAATTGCATTAACTTACTTGCCTAATTAATAGTTTTGTTGTGAGGTAATGAATGGTGGTATAAGGTGCTTTGTAATCTTTAAGTGACCTATACAAGTGTAAGTCTCTATTTTCTCCTTACAACCAAGGATACAAGAGGTTGTTGCTCCTTAAATGCCAGTTGATGGACCTGCACAGGTTTAGTGAGATGATGATGTCAGTTAGACTGTAAGCTTCTTATTAAGGGAGGACTAGCACTGGTATGAGGGCTTGCCCAGCGCTTTCCAGGGCTGCTCATCCCCCTTTGGTATCCACCTGTAAGCCAACTCTCACCTATGGCTCCAAGAAGCTGTGACTTGGGCAGTGGCCACATCCTGGCAAAACCATCTGGGCAGATGGGTCAAATGAGGTTAGGCCTCAAACCCATCAGTGAGATAGACAGATGGCTACCCCAGGCATGTGAAGACTTTCCCTGGCAGAATGGGTGGACAAGAACAATTTGTTCCAACAGTCATAAAAATGGCTGAAGCAGGTGCTGTGGAGAGCTTAAAGTTTGATCAGACACTGAAGACACCAAGATCATCCACTGCATCCTGGGCCATCAACAGTTGTCCTGACTTTTGTCCTGCCACTGGTCTTCAAAGACTCTGGAAGAGAAAGTGAGGCTGATGACTTTGAGCAACTCTACCTCATTTAAATGCAATTTACACATGAGTTAAGATGTCACCCATGTCATTGTCATTGGTCTTCTTTAAAAATGAAGGACAAACAACAAGGTTCTTGAGAACATGGACCATGTCTTATGTTTTTATTTTTCTACCCACTCATCCAAATAGTTGAATACAGGGAAAGGCCCACAGTGAAATTTTAATTAGTATCTGTTGATTGATCAAAGCAGCACGAAAAGATTCTTCTAGATTCATCAAAATTACATTTTCTGTAATGAACTCCCTTTATATAGGCTCAATGAGAATGAGACATTCCCACACATTCCCATTCTTTGAGTCTTCTGTTTTATGTGATTTAAACCAAGATAAATTTTTAAGTCAAACAAGATCCAATGGATTTTATTGAGTATCATTTTTAGAGGGATAAGAGGAAAAAGGACTTTCTGTGATCTTCTTTCTCTCTTATCAATTAAATATAGTTGTTCCTTAAGATTCTATCTTTGGCCCTCTTCTCTTCTCACTAAATATTTTCCCTTGGCAATTTCACTCAATCCAACAGTTTCAAATTTGACCCGTATATAGATGACTCCCAATGACCCATGGATAAAACATGCTACCTAGTTCCTGATAAAGAGGTGAAGCACTCAGAGTACAGAATGAAGTAAATATTTTTTTTGGACATGGCGAATATGGAAATTTCTGGGGATTGCCTATTCAAGGTTATAATGAATCTTTTCTTGGGTTCTCAATTGGGGAGAGGGAGAAGATTTAGAAGGTAGATTTTGGTTGATTGAAACAAAATATTTGTAATTGAAGAAAACAAACCTAATGACTCATTAATTTGTATCTCTAACCTCCAATCTTAAAGTCTAATCTAACATTTTCAATAGCTGACTGGGCATTACCTTTTGAACATCCCTCTGTAAATTCAGGCTTAACATTTCCAAAATTGTACTCCTCTTATCCACCAAAACCCACTCCTTTTCCTTTTTTTCTTAATTCTGTTGATAGATCATGGACTCCTTGGGTGACTTGCCCAGAGTCACATAGCCAGTATATGGCAGAAGCTGCACTTGAACCTTGGTGCTCCTGACTCATCAGCTCTCTAGCCTTGCTGCTTCTCAAATCCTGTACATAACAGGGGCTTAAAAAATACTTGTTGGGGGCAGCTAGGTGGCACAGTGAATAGAGCACTGGCCCTGAAGTCAGGAGGACCTGAGTTCAAATCCGGCCTCAGACCAAACACTTTACACTAGCTGTGTGACCCTGGGCAAGTCACTTAACCCCAGTTGCCTAAAAAAAAAATACTTGTTGAATGAATTGGAATGGGGGAAACATAGAAAACTAAGTCTTTTTGGGCTAGATCTAGGATTCAATTTCCTCTCAGGTCATAAATTAAACTTTCATATACAAAATCCTAACTATAATAATAGATAATATTTTTATATAATATAATATATTTATACATAATATGCATATGTATGTGTAACACATTTGGATTCCTCATCTATAAAATGAACTGGAGAAGGAAATGGCAAACCAATCCAGTACCTTTGCCAAGAAAATCCCAAATGGGGTCATAAAGAGCTGGACACAACTGAAAAACGAATGAACAATAGCAGCAAACATTTATATAATTCCTAGCAGGCAGTGTGCTAAAGTCTTTACAATTATTGTCTCGTTTGATACTCATAATAACCCTGGGAAGTGGGTACTACTATTATTCCCATTCTACAGATGAGGAATCTGAGGCAAACAGAGGTTAAGTGACCTGTTCAGGCTCACACAGCTAGCAAGTGTCTGAGGCCAAATTTGAACTTAGGTCTTTGTAACTCCAGGCTTGGTGTGCTATCCACTGTGACACCTAGCTGCCTACCCAATTCTTTGCCTGTCTCATGTGCTTCCATTTTTGTCATCTTTGCAGTCCCTTCGAAATCATTACTCACTGTGATACTGAATCATAAGATCGTAGGTGAAGAGTGGGAAGGGATCTTAGAGCTCATTGAGTCCAACCTTCTCATTTAATAGATGAAGACAAGAATGGTTGTGACTTGCCTGAGGTAACACAGAAGTGTTAGAGGAAGTGATAGAGGCAGGATTAGAACCCAGGGATCTCTAACTCCACACCCATTCTAATTGACCTTTGATTTTACTTTCATTTGTCATTGTATTTAGCCATGACAGAAGTGATAAAAAACTGTCCATGACACTGAGCAGGACAGTTACACTTGGTGACTTTCAATGGGCCTTTCCAGAGCTGCTTGGTGGGCAACCATTCAGGGCCATTGCCCTCCCTTCATCACCCAGGCTCTGTGAGAAAAGCTCTTTGTAAATCATAAGGTAAGGTGCAAATGTGAGCTACTGCTGGCTCTGAAGCCAGAGAGAAAAGAGAAGACACACCAGGGCAAAGATTCTGTTTTGTGACTAGCATCTGTTCATGTACCTCATTACCTAGTCTTATTTTCTTTTGCCTCCTAGAGCTGGGACTTTGGGGGAGAGTCACATAATCATTAGGGCCTCCTATTCAACTGTTAGGAACAAATGATATATTTATGAAACAATAACTCCCATTTTTTTAAAGCTAGCATTTTAAGGTGTACAAAATACTTTTCTCAGACAGGTTAAGGTTAAGACAATATACTTGCTACCTGGATACAACGTTAAGAGATCTAGAAGAAGGCCCATCCATCTTGGATAGATGTCAGATAAGGATTTCTGAGAGGAAATGGTCAAGATTTTAGAATAAGATAGTGTAGATGGATTGAGAGCTATATCCTTGGAGAGAATGTTTACCTCCAAATATTGAAGTATTCCTCACAAAAACCCTGAGAGGGAAGAGTGAAATGAGCAGAACCGAGAAAACTTTGTGATCACTAACAGTAATATTGTTCTAAGAACAACTTTGGCTAAGTCATTTTGAGTATTATAAATACTCAAATCAATTACAAAGGATCTATGAAGGAAGATGTTATCTACATCCAGAGAAAGAACTGATAAATAGAACTATATGTAATGTACACATACTTGTGTATAATGATAACCTTCTTTGGAGCAGGGGGAGAAGGGAGGGAGAAAAAAAGTGCACCACAGAAAACAGAAGAAAACATAGAATGAAACACTGAAGAGCAGGATAGCTTTGAAAATGATGCATAGTATTTATTACATAGTTTTTTTAAAAAAAAAAGGAAACAGTGTGAAATGGAAATTCATGTTTTTATACAGAATCCTTTTCTTGTGTTGTGATATATACATGAAAATGTTCCTCTTAAATTTTGTATATAAGTTCAAAAGGAATAAAATTTTTTAAAAATCTCAGTGGTAGATGGAGTAGGCAGGGTGGGAGGGGTGAGAGGCAGAAAAAGGGTCCAGACCAAGGGTGGAGAACCTGTGACCTCAAGGCTACATCTGGCCCTCTAGGTCTTTGAGTGTGGTCCTTTGACTGAATCCAAACTTCACAGAACAAATTCCCTTAATAAAAGGATTTGTTCTGTAAAAGTTGGACTCAGTCAAAAGGCCACACCCAAAGATCTAGAAGGCCACACGTAGCCTCAAGGCCACAGGTTCCCCAACTCTGGTCTAGACTTTTAAGTTCATTAGCAAGAGACAGCTTGGCATAGTGGATAGAGAATTGTCCTCCAAATCAGGAAGACATAAGTTCCTCTGATACACACTGGCTGGGGGACTCTCAGCAAATCATATAACATCTCAGTGTCCTTGACTTTAAAACTAGAAGACGAAGGTGCCATATGCCGAAGTACTATAGGGAGTGCTCTCATTTGAGAGTACTCTATAGTAGCGTCAAACTCAAATAGAAACTGATCCCTTTGGGTGCATATTAACAAATTAACATTTCATTTGTTTTATCGTATTTTTATTTACGTTGAACATTTCCCAATTACAGTTTATTTTGGTTTAGGCTGGTCAAGACAGAAACTGTCATGGGTAGCATGTGGCCAGAGAATGTGTTTGCATGTCTGATATTTCTGCTACACCACAGGGCTAGTCTTATCCCTATAAGAAATTCTCCAGGGAGGCAGCTCCCTCTCCCACAGCAGATGGGTAACTTATCTGCAGCATAGCTCAAAGGTCATTTCCTACATAAAGATTTTCCTGCTGCCCCGTAGCTCAACAGTTTTCAGAGTGTTGTTCATGAGACCCTTTCAGGGGGTCCACAGGGTGAAAACTATTTTCATAATAATGCTAAAACATTTTAATTTGTAATACTACAAAATTAGATAAATACAATCTACACAAATAAAAGATTTGGTGGGGAGGTGGAGGGAGTGACTTCAGTAGCTTTTAAGATTTTAAAGGGGCACTGAAAACAAAAAGTTTGAGAACCACTACCCTGGTAGTCCCTCCCTTCCCTAAATTGCCTTATACCTACCCATATGTATCCATGTTGTCTACCCTGTAAGAATGGGAGCCCCTGATAATGAGGATTATTTCATTTTTGGCTCTGAATCCCTACTCCCTGGCACAGGGTAAATAGAACCTTAAGAAATGCATATGGTCTTAGTCCCTGAGGCACAGAGAGGCTGTGTCTTGTCCAAAGTCACAAAGCTAAAAAGTGTCAGGAGCTGAACTTGAACCCAGGTGGCTTTCACTCTGAACCCAGAATTCTATATATTACATCATGCTGCCTCTATGAGAGGTAGATATTATGAGTTTTATCATGCCCATTTCACAGATGAACATACTAAGCCTCACATGGATTAGATGAAGTGCCAAAAGTCACATGGGTCTAGACACACCAAGTGATTTTAAGACTCCTGCCTCCATGTCCAGGGCTTTTCCCACTATTCTACATTTTATTCTGTGATTGTGTGATCTTCTACAAACTTACCAAAACTAAGTATCAGAAGATCCATTTAAACATGCAAGTACCTACCACTACTTTGGGAGCCTTTACCCCAAAGAAAGAGGAAAAGGATCTATATGTACAAAAATACTGATGGCAGTGTTTTTTCATGGTAACCAAAAAGTGGAAACTAAGGGGGTAGCTTATTGGAGAATGGCTAAATGAATCATGGTATATGAATGTAATGGAATATTACTCTGTGGCAAGAAATGATGGAACTGATGACTTCAGAGGAAACTGGGAAGACTTTTATGAACTGATTCAGAGAAAAGGGAGCATAACCAAGAGAACAATTTATACAATGATAACAGGATCACAGAGAAAAAGACTTCAGAATTTTCATCAACACAATATAATGATGAACCATGAGTCCAAAAGAATCCAGAGGAAACATGCCACTCACCTTCTAAGAGAGAGAAGATGAACTTATGATGCAGAAAGAGACACACGTTTACAGACAGAACCAATGGGGGAATTTGCTTTGGAAGACAATGTAGCTGTGTTTTGAGAGACTTCCTTTTCTTTTTTAAATTTGCTGAATGGGGAAGAGAGTAGCAGGAGGGACAGACTAATATTTTAAAATACTTGTTACTCGAAAAATAAAAATAATAAATTATTTTTTAAAATAAACCGGCAGGCAGATTCATTTAAGAAATGCAAGCTTAAAAAAAAATGGAAGAATTACTTGCCAGGCAAAGGGATTTGCCCAAGGGCTCCCTCTTGCTTTTAGGATCAGTTACAAATTTCTCTAATTTTTAAAGCCCTTTACAATCTGTCCCCAGCCTACCTTTCCAGGTTTATCGCAAATACTCCTTCAAAGCCTTGACATTCCAATCAATCCAGCCAATCACTGCTCTCTTTATGTGCCATCCTGTTCCTCATCTTTGTGCCCGTGCACTGGCTGGCCCTATTCCTGTTCCTTACTCCTTCACATCCCCCTCAGAGAATCCCTCTATTTCTTCAAGACCATCTTCTGTGCGAAGTCTTTCCCGATCCCCCCAGTTTCTGGGGCCCTCTAACCAAGCTACCTTGTGTTTAACTACTTTGGTTTTATTTGAATTTATTCTATTTATATTTATTCTAAACATGCTAATACATGCTCTTCTCTCCCCCTTTATCTTTTATCCACTTATCTTTTTGAAAGAAGGAACTAATCCATCTTTTTCTATGTATCCTCAGTCCCTAATGCAATGTCTGGCACATAGTAGGTGATTAATAAATGTCTGTTGATTGATTGATTCAAATTATTGAATGATAGATTCAAAGTCCATCAAGTTAGTGCTATATGCTAGGCACTAGGCTGGGTATTAGAGAAGAGATCCAAAAATCTGAGCTTAGTGCCTGCCCTAGAGGGATTTCCCCATAGCTTCACATATGTTGAAAGACCAGCTCTGATTAGTAAGAAAATTTAAATACTAGGCAATAAAACCCATCAAAAAGAATGTAGCATAAAGGTGTTTCCTCCATAAATTCATAGAATATCAACATTTCAGAGGAACATTCATGGCCAAGGGAGTGAGAATTAATCATTATTAAAAATGAACAAGTATAATTAAAAATAAGTATTTGGAAATTTGGGGCTATTACCTTTCAACATAAAGTAGACACTCCCCTTTTGTTTAATTAGTGCTTTTGAGATGGTCTCCCTGGACTGAATCAGTCAGAGAATAGAAGGTTGCTTCTCCTTGCCCACTTTAAAAAGGGACTTAGGGGGGCATCTAATTACCTTATTATATGACAATACTTTACATTTATGTTTATGAATTAGCACATGGTAACAAGTGACTAATAAGTCATTTCTACAGCCGAGAAGGTGGTGCTTTATTATGTCATACCTTTGCACTCATTGGATGGGAGGAGAGCCTGCCTCCCTTTAAAACTAGAGCCAGGATGACTGACCTTATCATTTCATCATTTCAGTTCCAGCATCTTTTTCTGTAAACCAACCACCACCAAAATGATGACTGGAGGCTTAAGTGAAACTAAATCTGCAACTCCAGAAACGCAGAAGATAGTTGACGAGGTGAGGTGGTACTTTCTGGATGTAACTGAAAATAATGGGTTCTGGCAACTTGATAACCATTCTCTCTTTCTCTCTCTCTGTCTCTCTGTGTCTCTCTGTCTCTGTCTCTGTCTCTCTCTCTCTCTCTCTCCCTCCCTCTCTCTCTCTCTCTCAAAGCTTGTCAACTATGCTACGCTTTTCAAAGAACTCCTTTTTAGGTTTGTCTATCATCTCTATGAGGTTCACATTGGCTAGTTTATCCACTGCAACATTTTCTGTGACAGCAAAGAACTGGAAATAAGGTTAGATGGTCATTGATTTGGGGAATGGCTAAATATAAATGAAATAGAACATTCATATGCCACAAGGAATGATAAGTATGAAGAACTTAGAGAAGCATTGGAAGACTTAAATGAAATGATGCAAAGTAAACAGAAACTGACAAAAGAATATACACAATGGCTGCAGCAATGGGAATCTGGTACAGTGATGAGAGAGGCCTGAATTAGAAGTCAGTGTAAGTGGGTTCAAATCCTACCCTCTGAATCTTACTATCAGTATGACCTTTGGTAACTGGGGCTTAATCCCCTTGGGCCCCAATTTCCTCAAATGTAAAATGAAGGGATTGGAGTAGGTGGTTCCTGGTATCTTTTCCAGTTCCAGATTTATGATTCTATGAGGCAAAAAAAGGACAAAAAAAATAGTAAAACCAAATATTGTATAATTATAATGACCAAGCCTGGCCCCAGAGAAGAGATATGGAAAGGTCTTCTTTGCAGAGGTGAGGGACTATGGATGTGGAATGTTTCCTAGACTGTCAGACATGGTTGGTTGTTTTTTGTTGAACTGCTCTTTTTCTCTCTTTTAAAAAAAATCTTTATTACATAGCATGGCTCAGTGGGGAGGAAAGAGAGCAAAGACAGTTCTAGAAACAAAGGTGATGTAAAAACGAAAGGCATCAATTTTTTAAAAATAAATTTATTTATTTAGTTTTACCTTTCAACATTCACTTCCATTAAGATTTTGAGTTCCAAATTTTCTCCCCATCTCTCCCCTCCTCCAACCCCAAGATGGCATGTAAATTGATATAACATCAACACATATATTCATATTAAACCTATTTTCATATTAGTCATGTTGTAAAGAAGCATTGAACCAATGGGAGAAACCATAAGAAAGAAGAAAAGAGAGAGAGAGAGAGAGAGAAAGTGAGAGAGAGAGAGAGAGCAAATAATAAGCTTCAATCTGCATTCAGACTCCATAGTTCTTTTTCTGGATGTGAATAGCATTTTCCATCATGAATCTTTTGAAGTTGTCTTAGATCCTTGTATTTCTAAGAAGAGATAAGTCTATCAAAGTTAGTCATCACACTATATAGCAATTAAATGTTCTCCTGGTTCTGCTCGTTTCACTCAGCAACAGTTCATATAAATCTTTCCAGGTTTTTCTGAAGTCCAGAAAGGCATCAATTTTAAAAATAAAAATATGTGCTTCACTGGGTATTGAAGGACTTTCAGAATTGCTGTATTTGGCAACCAGACATTTTAAAAAATGCGGGAAATTCCTCCTATCAGTAGAGAACAAAATTACATGAAGTTTCCTGTACCTTATGAATAATCAACAGAAACAGATAACTTGGTTTAGTTCATGGACAAGAAGCTAATTGACAAAATGAGAACTTGTTCTTTTGTAACTTATTATCAATCCTTCTTTTGTCAATTAATTTAAACCAATTACAATATCTAGGTGTACTTACAATGCCACTAAGAAATCATGGACTTATCAAACTAAAAATTTACAATCAAAGAAAAAAAAGAAAATAACAGTTTTATGAAGACAAAAATACTATAGAATGGAACAAATTATTGCTTCTATTTAGATCTTTTTAACCATGTAGTGCTTAACATTTTAGAGCCAAGCAAAAATGTGACTTACATGCAAAAAATAACAATGATAACCTTGAATGTTTCCTTGATTTAATTAACTGTTGTCAACACAATATGTCACTGTCATGGGAGATGTCCAATTAGAAATGGGATTCCTTATGGTGGTGAGGCCCTCCAGATGCTCCTGTTTGTGGATAACACTGGGTAGATTGCATCAAACCCTGGGATATTTGCAGACTTAAAGACTCACAATCACAGGAAAAAAAACAAGTGGATGAAGATTGTCCATTGTATAGACTATGATATGTAGTTAAATGAATCGACAGCTTATAGAGTTGGTCCGTCGGTACATCTATCTCTGACAGGCACTGCAGATGGATGATGAAGCAGGCCCAAAATAGAAGAGGAAGAGGAGAAGGAGAGTAGGCTGTATTTTGGAAATGACATAGTCTTTTAATAAGCCCAATTATTTTCCTGAATCAGTGACCATTTTCTTAACACCACTATTCTGATGATGTTCATGGCTATGCATTATAGAATATAAGCATCCCAAATAATTAAAGTTAGGAGGTCACTTAGGAAGCATGGAAAGAAAGACACATGGTGGTTGTGAATAGTGCATTACCTATGAAGAATTACACAGAAGTGACACAAAGGTTATGTTTGACCAAGAGATAGTTGACCATGAGAAGGAGATGGGCCAGTGTGATCCAGAAAGATTCTGTGAGAGCCATAAACCTTATACAGTACAGATACACTGCCTCTGCTCTAGACATACCCTAATTCTCCTTCTTGGCACTCCATCCTATTTATTTTCTGCAATCTTCTATATGAGGAAGAATATATTAGAATTATCTATGCTGAGAATTTCCATGCCCCATTTTTGACAGTAGAAGAGAGGAAGAAATCCCTTGGCCATTCCTTAGCATCTCCTTAACCTCTAACACCCAACTAGGGTGGAAAAACAATCACAGTTGTCTATTAGAGATTCAGCATCCATCCTCTTCCCAAAAAGATTGACTTCTTTTGCATGAAGCAACCCTGGTGTAGAAGCCAGAATTTAGGGGACAATGAGTGATTAGCATGGTATGAATGTGCCAAATCCAGAATCAATGAACCCCTTCCTCCTTACTGTCATGGCATGAAGATCATCACCCACGGCCCAGTGACCCTGCTCTGGGCACTCAGTCCTGGTTGTATCTCTGGCCCTCCAGGGACTGGGATATTGATATATCTTTTCTTCTTAACCCATCTATCCTTGACTCCCTCTCCTCCCCTCATGTCCCTGAAAATCTCGTCTACTTCAAGCCTTACCCTGTGTGAGGTAGGTAGCAAAATACTTCTAAAGTAAAAGTCTATTTTTTCCCATATCATTGTTCAGTCTTTCTTTTCTATGAAAGCCTTCATTCCCAAAATGGTTGAAATGGAATATGATGATCAGACATGTAGTAAAAGTGAAGGGTAATTGATGGATGGTCTGCATGTTCAAATGGTTCTAAACAATATCCAGAAATCCAGAGGAATGGATACTTTACCTGTGGACATGGATAAACAAGAATGGAAGAAGAGGAGTGTATGGGTTTTGATCTGCACTTTAGGAAGGAGTGCCCATATAGGGAGATTCATAAAGCATCAAGGCAAAATCGAATTTACATAAACAGTTTTAATCTTAATATGTCAAAGACTGTTCATGTGTTTCTATGACTCTGAGGACCTTAGAGATGTACTATCTTCTATTAATCTGGCTCTTCTGCTGGGAATTTTATTTCATTAAGTACTTAGTTAATTGTAGATGAATGTAAATATTGGCACATAATGAATTTTTACACTGTATCTGAAATTCAGATACAGGAACTCAGAATACAGGAGGAGAAATAAGACACGTAGATGCAGAAGTAATTGAGAAATGAGAGAGACAGAGACACAGAGAGACACAGAGAGGGATGATGATAGCTTAATATATTGAATCAAATTCCTTTTAGGGGGAAGGGGAGCCTTTCTTTGTATCCCCAGAGCTTAACACAGGGCCAGGCATATAACAAGTGTTCAATAATCACTTATTTCCAACTGTATGACCTTAGGCACATCACTTACACTCTTTGGGACTCAGTTTCTTAACCTATAAAGAGTGTTAGCCTAGATGGCTTATGAGGACCCTTGCAACCCTGAGATTCTATGATTCTAAGAAACTCATAAACATCAATGGAAAGGCAAAAGAAAAGATGGGAAAGAATAAAGCAAGTCTGATTCCTTTGCTTCCTCTCCTCCTATGAGAACAATCACATAGCTCATCAGGGTGGCTACCCTCACTTAATTGCCCTGACTAATGAGCAGGTAAATGTGGTGAGGCAAATATGCATTTGATTTTCAACATGATCAAGGGCAGTGGGGTTCCATTCTAATCCTGTGGGTTTAGTCTAGATCAGACCAGTATGAGAGACTCATTCTTACTGTAGCAGCCTTGGGGTGTTTGAGCCATCCATAAGTCACTGAGTCCTGAAGACTCATACGAGGCTGTAAGATGGGTATTCACTCCTTTGGTGCAGATTGCAACCCCTCTAATCATATAATTTTTGTGAATTTATCTGCAGAAAAAATCATCTGACTGCCTCCTTCCTTAGTTTAATGACTATAGCTACACTCGTCCCTAACTAGGATCTACTCCGGATGTACAATTTTTCTCCTATGGGTAGACTATAGGATTCTAGATTCAGAGCTTAAAAGGCCTCAGAGTCACCTAATCCAACCTTTTTCTTTTACAGATTAGGAAACTGAATCCCAGAAAGATGAAATGACTTGCTCAAGGTCACAGTTTGTAATTGTTAAAATCATAATTTGAACCCAGTTCTTAGGAGTTCTGGATTCCAAACCCATCACTCCTTCCACTGTACTGCCCTTCCTCTGCATTCACAGTAACCTTGGAAAATTGGTGCCAAACTTTATACCCAGAGTCACCCCAGTGGTTAAGGAGGGTCTGGAACCCTCTCTGTCTTCCTGGGGTCCTCAGAAACAGAGACAATCTATGTCCAACTTCTCTACCCATCTGCTGGTGACGTGGACACAATAACATCCTTAAGCCATCATAAGCGTGTGACTAAAGATAAATCCACATGACACCAAAGCAGGAATAGTGAAAAACCCAATCAATAACCAGTTGCTTTTCTTTTTTGTTTGTTTTTGCTAGGTAATGGGGTTAAGTGACTTGCCCAGGGTCACACAGGTAGTAAATGTTATATGTCTGAGGCCGCATTTGAATTCAGGTCCTCCTGACTCCAGGGCTGGTGCTCTATCCACTGTGCCACCTAGCTGCCACCTAGCTGCCCCCTCTTAACCAGTTGCTTTTCATTCACGGATACAATGAACAACCTCTAAAGGCAGAGAACCTGGGTTCAAATCTTGCCTCTGACTTTTACATTGTAACATTGGGCAAATCTCTTCTCTCTGGGCTTTAGTTTTCTTATCTGTAAAATAAAGGGGTTGGGCTAGATGTTTTGTGAGGGCCCTTCCTTCTCTAGATCCATGAACTTACGATCTTATGCTCTACTTGTGCCAAGTACTCTGAAAAATGAAATGCCTGCCCTTGTGGGGCTTCCAGTTTGTTAAGTTAGACAATATAACTGCAACATAAGTTGGTTTTCTCTATCAATTCCTTTTGACCTATTTTGACTGAATTTTTCCACAGAATTGGTTGCTGTTTGTTTGTTTGTTTTTTCTGAATTGATTGAATCAACTAATTAGCATTATATTGATGACATGGAAGTTCTCAATGGTTATGACAGCAGAGGACTGGTTCAGGCAGATTCTACCAAGCTGGAAAGGCTTCAGAATAGCTAGGTGACTCAGTGGATAGAGTGCCAGGCCAGGAATCAGGAAGATCAGTCTTCCTGAGTTCAAATCGCCTCAGACACTTACTAGCTGAGTGATCCTGGGCAAGTCACTTAACCCTGTTTGCCTCATCTATAAAGTAAACTAGAGAAGGAAATGGCAAACCACTCCAGTATCTTTGCTAAGAAAACCCCAAATGGGGTCACAAAGGATTGGACGTGGCTTAAAATGACCGAACAACAACAAAGACTTTGAATAGAAGCCTAGCACCAGAATATATCTGCTCTCCCAGGGCCAGCTTAGCAAAGCATGGAAAGGCTTGTCATCAGAAATGTTGACCCCAGGTGATAATTTCTTTAGCCATAGCAACCATCAAAATAGAAATGCAGTGTGAAAGACACTTCAGAAACTATGTACAAGTCAGCCCATACCTGTCTATTATATTCAAGAAATAGGATAGTTCTATCAGCAGTTTTGTTTCATTTTCTTTTGTTCAGTCATGTCCAACTCTTTGTGATCTCATGGACCACAGCAAACCAGGTCCCTTCTATGCTCTACTATCTTTCAAAGTCTGTCCAAGTCCTTGTTCATTGTTTCCATGACACTATCCATCTCATTCTCTGCCTCCCTTTCTCCTTTTGCCTTCAATCTTTCTCAACATGAGGGTCTCTTCCAATAAGTTCCATTTTCTCACCAGAGGGTCAAAGAATTTAAGTTTCAGGTTCAGTATCTGACCTTCCAGTGAGTGTAGATATACTGTGGAAAATCAATACTAATAAGGGTTCCTGTTTTAATAATAATAATATTCATTGAATACAAATTTCCAAAAAAAAAAAAACTGCCACCAGATGAGACACTGGGAAGCTATGTGACTTAACTAAAGATTACAAAACCAGTTGGAAATGCAGAGTTGCTAAGTGGGGTAATACCCTGGTTTGATTAATAGCAGTTGTTCCTGGTACCCTGTCATTCTCTCATTATCATCTATAGGTCTTTATATAAAGTCAAAACTATGGAGCACTGAGTGAAGCAGACAGTGGGTAGCTGTTAGATAAATATGACCAAAACAAAGAGCCAGCGTGGATCAATTTCAGCTGGACAGTCTCTTCATTTTCTGAAGGCTAAATTATTCAACACATTTCAAGTATTAAACTTTACCTCTGAGTAGCATTCCTGACAAACATAGGGTTTTACAGAAGAAAATGTGCAGACTCCGGGGTTAGGAGATATGGGTTCAAATCCTACCTCTGACACTTACTACCTGCGACTTTATTCAAGTCCTTTAACTCTCTTGTGCTTCAGTTTCCCCATTTATAAAATGAAGGAGTTGGCATATATGGCCTCTCTCCGAGATTTCTTCCAGCTCTAGACCTATGATTCTACCAATAATGAGTTGTCTACGCACTTCAACACCATGGAAAGAGTTGGCATATGCCAGCAGGGACCCATTCTAGACCTCCTCATCCCTGGATACTGCTCCACCCTTGAGATCTTAAACAAAGTCCTGCCCCTTTTGGATCTCAGCTTCTTTACTGTCACCTCACCCACCCCCCTATACCTACTGAACCTGCTTTTCACCCACATTGGGACCTCCAAGCACTCAACCTCTCCCACTTCATTAACTCTCTATTGACTACTTTTGGTTCCCTACCCACTCCAGATTCTGTGGCCAGTCACTTTTAATGCTGCCTTCACTCCTCCTAGGCTGCCATAACCTTTTGACTTTCTAATCTCCAATTCAGGATTAGTTTCAAAGTCCACTTTGTCCTCCTCTTTGATTTCTATACATCATTAGACACAGTAATCACCTTCTCTTTTCAAAAAAATTATGTATTTGGTTTTTTTCCATCACCTTTATTTCCCATAAACTCCCTTCCCCATGTAGGGAGGCATTCTTTATAACAAAGAATAAAAAAAAGAAAAATTATTCAGAAAATCTAATCAATAAATCCCACCAAGTCCAACAGGATTTTCACCATTTTGTACCCATAGGTCCCTCCTCTGCAAAAAAATAATGGAGAATGGGATCATCTCTTTATCAAAATTCTCTCTTGACTCGGACTCCATATTACTATACTCATCTGGTCCTCCTACCTTTGTAAACAATCCTCTTTTTTCTTTCTCTTCTGTCTTCCGTCCCTTAATTTTCAGAATTCCCCAAGACTCAGCCTTCAGCCTTCATCTCTTTTCTCCTGGATAAATTCATTCTCTGGATTTTACCTCCTGAACAGTGTCCTTTCTCATCATGGAGTAATCTCTATCAAGAGGCCCACTCTTCTAAATGGTGACTTTCTAGTCTGGACTACCATTTCATGAGAAGTCCTAGCCATACTCACCACTCCTGGCTCCACTCATTCTCTGTACTTCTCCCTTACTCTCCATCTGTCTTGTACCCAATTGTCTGCTTCTCCCCCTCCCTCCACTTCCACTTTTCAGTATCCTTTTATGTGTTCTCTTTCTCCATCTTATTTGCTTATATTTGTACCCCTAGCACTTAGCACAGTACCTGGAGCATAGGAAATGCTTAACAAATGCTTTATCTATAAATCTGTACTCTCTTCCTTTCCCATTGCTCCAACTATTACCTCTATACTGGTTGACTTCCAAATTCCAAATCTAGGTCTCTTCCCCCAACCAAACTCAAATACCTCAGTCCTAGCTACCTAAGAATCATTTCCACTCAGACATAGTACTGTCAACTCAAACTCACCAGGACCAAAAGTGAACTCGTAAGTCTCTTGTAAATTATTTGTCCTCATCTTCCATCCCTGTCAGTGGCACCAGTAGTTCTCCCAGTCACCTAAGTCTAAAACATTAGATGTATCTTCAGTCATCCTTCGCTTTTATCATCTATGTTCAACTCATCAGGGATAGGAAATGTTTCCTTCAATACGTCTCCTATCCTTTCCCACCCCCTAGCCACATTGTCTCCTTTCCTCTAAGCCCTCAACACTTCACTCTTGGATTACTCCACTAGTAGGCCTGTCTGACACAAAGCTCTACGGTATTAAATCTATCCTCTATGTAAACCTTCCTTAAATATTTCTATAAAACTTTCTATCATTACTCTGCTTAAAAAAACTCCCTATTTTCTATTGAAGCAAGTCCAAACTCCTCTATTTGGCTTTCCAGGTCCTCCATAAGTGGGTAGCTCTCTGCCTACAACAACAAAAACAACAACAAAAGTTATTAACCACTTGCTGCCCACAGGCCACTATGCTAAGCAGTGGGGGAGAAGCCAGTTGAGATGAGATGTAGTCCCTCCCTTCCCAGAGAAGAAGCATATTGCAGCGGAAAGAACCATTAAACCATTAAGTGGAAAGAATTAAGAGACATAGGTTCAAATCCCACTTCTTCCATTTGCTACATATGTGACTTTGGGAAAGTTTTTAAACTTTTCTGGGCCTCAGTTCACTCACATGTAAAACGAGGGGGTCAAGCTAGATAGTCTCTAAGGTGTTTTCCAGTTCTAATCTGTGTTCTTATTATGAAAAGTACCTTCCAATCCATCTAGCCATGTGAACTTATGCCCATTCCTGCCTCCTTTCTTTTGCCTTTGTTCTCCTACCCTACTCCAACCTCCCCACCACAACCCTACCCTGGACTTCCCTCTCGCTTATCTTTCCTCTACCCAATGAAATTGTGACCCATCCATAAAGACCTCACAGAGCAGTGCTTGAACTCCAGGTAGCTGCAGAAGCTGCAGGGAGATCATGGAGGCAACTGTGATTGGTTAAAGAGAACCCCCTCTTCAAGGAGACAGAATAGCCCTGGCAGCAATCAATCAGACCTCAGTCCAGTTGTCTGCCCAGAATGTTCCCAGACTTATGGCAGGACCTTAGGTTTCAGGCAAGTTAATGCCACATTCCATGAGAAGCTCAGAAAAAAACAGTAGTGCATCAATGTGTGCTGAATGGTAGGGACATGTGGCAGCTCACTGGATACCTTCTTCAGAATGCCCAACCTGGGAGTCCATGGGTATCTCAAATTCAGTGTGTCTAAAAGTGAACTCATTATCTATTTCCCAAACTCTCTTCTCTTTCAAACTTCCTTGCTTCTATTGAAGGCACCACTGTCCTTCCCATCTCTCAGGTTTGGAACCTCAGCATTACCTTCATCTCTTCACCCTCCTTCCCTCTATATATTGAATCACTTACTAAACCTTGCTATTTTTAACTCCATAACATCCCTCACGTCCAATCCCTTTTCCCTACTCATAGGGCTTCCACCTAAGTTCAGCACCTCATCACCTCTTTCCTACATTATTGCAATAGTCTCTTAATTGGTCTTCCTGTCTCAAGCCTCTCACCACTCCAGTCTATCCTTCATCCTCCTGCCAAAGTAATTTTCCTTAAGTACAAGTTTGACAATGCCACTCCTCCATTAACTTTAGTGGTTCCTTTTTACCTCTAGGATAAAATTTAAAATGTGTTTAAGGTTTTAAAAACCTTTATAGTCTGGCCCCAACCTATCTTTCCAGCTTCATTCATTGTTACCCACTACTCTACCCTCTGCAATCCAGCCAGACTGGCCTTCCCTCTATTGCTCATATAACACTCCATCTCTGATCTTTGCCTTAATTGTACCCAATGCCTGGAATGCTCTCCGTTGTCATCTCTACTTCACAGAATCCCTCTCTTCCTTTAACTCAAACATCACCTTCTACAGTTATCTCTTCCACATTGCAGGTGTTAGGGGCACAGTGCCCCCACAATTTGGAAAATCCACGTAAAATATTTTGACTCTCCCTTCATACCAGAGAAGAAGTCTGATATTTTTCTCTTTCTTTTATGGGATGTTTACAGTACCTTATTATAAATTTTGGGTCAAATATTTGGTCATTGGCTCTGAGTCATCTGCTGGCCTTCATGTGTTATATGTGACTTCTACAAAATTCCCCCAAAATTCCCATTTAATTTCTTATTCTGACCCACACATAAATAAGTTTATACAAAGTAAATACATGATCAGTTGGGGTGGGGGTGGGTGCACTAGCAACATGGGGCATCAGGCAAGGCTTCATATAGAAGCTGCCACTTAAATAATTTTGAAAGGGAGCCATGTTTTTTTTTAATAGGTCTTCCATTTCTAGTCCAATATTCTTTCCATTACATGTCACCTTCTGCCTACTACTATGACGGTAAGTTGATTGATCAAAATGAAAATTACAATGACAATGATTCTGGAAAACATTCAACCGCCTAAATGTACAGGCAGTCTGAGTGCCAGTGACTGTATGGGCCTGTCTTAATGTGGTTTGTGTGTAGACATTTCTCTGTGTATATCACTGTGGATATATTTACTCTGTAACTAGGTATATGTGCACACACCCAAGTATATTGGTATGAGCTTGTGGTTACCTGATGTAACTTTGTGTTAGAAACTTCTTTCTCATGTGAACTCAAGGCTTGGATACATTTTGGATACTTCTTTGGTTTGTTGACCTGTTGCCCCCACCAAGATGGCTTGGGAACTTCAGGATGTGCCAATCCCCAGAAAGAGTCAGAAGTTCCCTTACAGGCACCTCAAAGTCAAAGTATGAACAGTTATTTACAAATGATTGGAAACAGAATTTTCAGCGTGCTAGAAAGAAGTCATGCCACATGCCACTACCCATCCTATGAACCTAATTCTGTCTCCCTTCCCCCAAACCAAGACCTGCCTAGCTTCTATGATTTACAATATAGGAGTCGACACACATACACACACACACCATCCCTTCCCTCTTTGCTTCCTCCTATCCGAGCCATTTTCTGCCTTCCTCTCTGTCTTTCCTTTCCAAAGCCACCTTAATCTCTTTCATATGCCACTACAGTGTGAGAACTGGTTCGGAGTTGATAAGAATATCAAGGCCAGAGTCCTTCCAAGAAGGGCTTTATTCATAAAAGCAAACAACCAAACAGCTCAGGATACTGGTTGGTTGGGTGGAAGGGGAATGGGGACTTGCTTATATCAAAGCTGAAGGGGGAGTAACAGGGAAATTTGCTATGGCATAATCTTCGTGCTATGCAAGCAAAAAAAAAAAAAAAAAAAAGACTTGCACCTGCACTGTACTGGGTCTTCCAGGTGGCCATCTTGAAATAGCTATACTTTCACTTTTGAGAGTCCCTTCATTATCATATTCATGAGACATTAATGGCAGCTTTGACAACACAAAAATTACTACCTGACATTGAGGAGTCTCATTACAACAAGGTTGCTGGTGATAGGGCGGGCTACAGAGTGGTGAGGTTGCCTATTCAGCATATGGGGGAAGTAGTTGTCTGTTCAGCATATGGGGAAGTAGCTGTCTGTGCAGCATATGGGGGAAAGGTCTAAGAATAGGGAGAAAGGGTTGCCTAATCAACATATAGGGAAAGGATGGGGCCTCACTGCTCTAGGGGAAAAATAGGACTTTCCTGTTCCTACTCCATTTTCCCCACTTCTTGCATTGTGGAAATTGGGACGAACGCCCAAGTCATCATTGGCTGCTTCAAGCTGATAAGGAGCAAAGGTAGAGCATGTCAAAGCAGGGTTACTGCACATGAGCAGCATGGGAGGAGGCAGTGGAGACCTCAAGGGAAGTGGGATTAGGAGAGGATGTAAGGACTTTGATTTGAAAGAGGTGCCTAGCAATGAGAAAGGAGAGGATTAAGAAGGGGAGGACCAAGGAAGAGGACCAAAATGTTTCTCCTGATTGGCCAATTCAGGTTTTAGGCCTTTCTCAGGTCTTGGGGGTTCAAAATGGTTTGGGGAGGGGTCTACTTTTGGTCAGTGGTGCACCAAAAGGCACCACCTGCAGACCGTCTAGGCATCAAAAAACTTCACTCTTCCTCAGGGAGTGGGAAGAGATGTCCACTTGGAGCAGGCATCTTCAGATGATTCAGGAGTCCACATCCACAGGTTGGCAGCTGTAGGAGTAGTCAGAAAGACCTGATAGGGACTGTTAGAAGACATATGAATTGACGATTGAGAGAAAACAGCATAACATAGGTCCTTGGTTAAAGGCACATAGAGATGGCTCAGTTTCCCGGTCACGTGTGGCTAGGTTCAAATAATACAATAAAGTTTTTTTCCTCATAATTCACAAAATTTCACAATAATATCAAATCAGGTACAGATTAAACTACTCAGAAGGCTCATAATAGACTAGTTTTGAGAAGGGAAATTTACATGTCACCAAGGTAACCAAGACAACTTTAACATGAACCATACAAATCAATACAATCATTATTACCAATGTTAACTATCATTAAGTTCCTTATATCCCAATAATCTATTCCCAATGTCTATTTAAGCAGTACCTTTTGTATCCCAGATGTCTCATGTAGTTATCTGGTCCCCAAATATCCTTTCTTTGACAATAGGTTTTATTCTTAGGACAGTTCTAAAAGGGAGTTCTGGGCAGAGCCAAGAGGCGGAAGGAAAGCAGTGACTGTCTTTAGCTCTCTCCCAAAGCCCTCCAAATACCTAAAAAAAAAATGGCTCTAAACAAATTTTAAAGCAGCAGAACCCACAAAAAGACAGATTGAAACAAATTTCCAGCCCAAGATAACCTGGATGGTTGTTTGGAAAGCTCTATCGCGCGGGGTGCAGAGAACCTCAGTTTGGCGTGGGCACGCAGGCCACAGCAACCCTGGAGCAGGCCTCAGAGGACTGAATCGCGGGCAGCTGTGGTGGTTTCCAGACTTCTCAACCCCTGAACACCAAAGACAACTTAGAAGGTCAGTGGGAAAAGTCTGTGACTGCGATGAGAGAGAAGCTAGGTCTCAGCTGCAAGTCTCAAGCGCTGTGGCTTTTTCCTGAGCTTCTGGCCCACAGACTGAGGGGGAATGGAGTGGCTGATCAGAGGGGGATTGCAGGGATCTTTTTGCCAGTGCTGAGGCAGGAATCTCTTGCTTTACCAGTGCTTGGATCTGAGTTACAGTTCTGAGGGCCGGTGCTGGGGCAAGGAAGAGCGCTGGCGTGGTGGAGCTTGTTGTGGCAGTGGAGAGGAAACACCTTGCCCCTTATCATAGCACCTTGGAAGAATTGAAAATTTACAGGTCCCTAGAAGTACCTCTGAAAACAGCTGTACAAACCCCCAAAGCTTGGGACAGTATACTCTTCACATTGGAAGCAGACTTTTACCTTAACAAAGAGTTTAAAACTCAGGTAATTGGCCAGGATCATGAGTAAGCAGCGCAAAAAGAGTCAGACTATATTATCTTACTTTGGTGACAAAGAAGATCAAAACATACAACCAGAAGAAGACAACAAAGCCAAAGCTCCTACATCCAAAGCCTCCAAGAAAATTATGAATCAGTCCCAGGCCTTGGAAGACCTCAAAAGGGATTTTGAGAATCAAGTAAGAGAAGTAGAGGAAAAACTGAGAGTGATGCAAGAAAATCATGAAAAACAAGTCAACAGCTTGCTAAAGGAGACCCAAAAAAATACTGAAGAAAATAACACCTTAAAAAATAGCCTAACCCAAATGGCAAAAGAGGTCCAAAAAGCCAATGAAGAGAAGAATGCCCTAAAAACCAAAATTGGACAAAAGGAAAAGGAAGTTCAAAAGATTACTGAAGAAAATGCTTCCTTAAAAATTAGTATAGAGTAATTGGAAGCTAGTGACTTTGTGAGAAATCAAGACACTGTAAAACAAATCCAAAAGAATGAAAAATTAGAAAACAATGTGAAATATCTCATTGGAAAAATAACTGACCTGGAAAATAGATCCAGGAGAGAGAACTTAAAAATTATTGGCCTATCTGAAAGCCATGATCAAAAAAAGAGGCTAGACATCATCTTTCAAGAAATTATCCAGGAAAACTGTCCTGATATTTTAGAACCAGAGGGCAAAATAGAAATTGAAAAAATCCACCGATCTCCTCCTGAAAGAGATCCCCAAAGGAAAACTCCTAGGAATATTATAGCCAAATTCCAGAGTTCCCAGGTCAAGGAGAAAATATTACAAGCAGCCAGAAAGAAACAATTCAAGTACTGTGGAAGCACAATCAGGATAACACAAGATTTAGCTGCTTCAACATTAAGGGACTGCAGGTCATGGAATATAATATTCTGGAGAGCAAAGGAGATAGGATTACAACCAAGAATCACCTACCCAGCAAAACTGAGTATAATCCTGCAGGGGAAAAAAATGGTCATTCAGTGAAACAGAGGACTTTCAAACATTCTTGATGAAAAGACCAGAGCTGAATAGAAATTTTGATTTTCAAATACAAGACTCGAGTGGAACATGAAGAGGTAAACAGGAAAGAGAAAATCATAAGAGACTTATTAATGTTGAACTGTTTACATTCCTGCATGGGAAAATGATATTTGTAACTCATGAGACCTTTGTCAGTATTAGGGTAGTTGGAGGGGAAAAAATTACATGTATGTATATATAGATATAGATAGATAGATAGAGGGCACAGTGTGAGTTGAAAATGAAGGGTCATATCTGGAGAATAAAATTAAGGGGTGAGAGAGGAATATACTAGGAGAAGGAGAAAGGGAGAGGTAGAACAGGGTAAATTATCCCACAAAAAAAAACCCAAAAAAGAAAAGGCTCTTACAGTGGAGGGGAAATGGGGGAAGGTGAGAGGGAATGAGTGAATATTATTCTCATAGGATTTGACTTAAGGGGGGAATAACATACACACTCAATTGGATGTGGAAATCTGTCTTACCCTACAGGAAAACAGGGGGGGAAGGGGACAAGAGAGTAGGGGAATGATAGAGAGGAGGGCAGGGAAAGGGAGTAATCAGAAACAAATACTTCTGAGGAGGGACAGAGTCAAAAGAAAGAATAGAATAAATGGGGGGGTGGGATAGGATTAAGGGAAATAGAGTTAGTTTTTTATAGCATGTTTACTATGGAAGTGTTTTGCATAACTGCACATATATAACCTATATTTAGTTGCTTGCCTTATCAATGAGGGTGGGTGGGGAGGGAGGAAGGGAGAAAATTTGGAACCCGAAGTTTTAAAAATACATGTTTAAAAAAAATGTTTTCACATGCAACTGGGAAATAAGAAATACAGGAAATGGGGTACAGAAATCCATCCTGCCCTACAGAAAAATTGAAGGGGAAGGGGATAAGAGAAGGGGGGAGAGATAGAAGGGAAGGCAGACTAGGGAAAGGGGTATTTAGAATGCATGCCATCTTGGGGTGCAGGGAGGGGTGAGAAGGGGTGAAAATTTGGAACTCAAAATCTTGTGGAAGTAAATATTGAAAACAAAAAAATAAATAAAAGTTACCATTAAAAAAAAAGAGTGAAGGAGGAAGCCACTGGAATATACAGAACCAAGTTCTGACTATTTGCAAATCTACTATCAGCTATGACGCAGGAACTTTTCAAACGAATCTGATTTGAAAAGTCCAGGCTCTAGGGATCTGTCCAAGGCTGATATTTCTCCAACTCTTGAGGAAATCAGTGCGTAGAATGAGTACTGACTCTAAAGGCAGAGAACCTGGGTTCAAATTCCACCTCTGTTGTGAGGCTTTAGACAAGTCAATTAACTTCCCTAAGCCTCAGTTTTCTTATCTGTAAAATGAAAGGATTGGACTTGATGATGTCTGAGGTCCCTACTAGCTCTACATGTATGAGCCAATAAATTCATTTACATCTTGTTTCAGGTTATATTCCCTGATATTTTGGAAATGTCCAGTTGATTCATTTTCAAAAAAAAAAAAACACAATGAAAAAATAAAAAAATAAAAGGGAGTTCTGCTTTTCTGGTTCAGATCTAGAAGCTCCCAGATAATTCTGACTTAATATAAATTAGTATAGTCACTTAAATTTGATTCTCCATTTTTGAAACTTCAGAGAATTTCAGTTTATATATCTGCTATTTCTGTCCTTACCTAAATCCTGTACCTGGTATAAGGATCTTTTAAAATATGAGGGTTCAACCATAAAATGAGCCTTTTAAAATTATCAGACAGATGCTTTAATAAAGGAGAAATAATTTCACTTACTTTTACCATTATCCTATATAATTAGACATCTATCACATTACATTTTTGTCTTATTACTTGGTCTAATCATTTTCTCTTTAGGAGGATGTTATCCCTATATTATTATTATTTGGCCATGAATGTAAGTTAAAATTGTAAGCTGTTCATTCTTACATCCCATTATAGTAATTCAGGGATATTCCAGTATCCATCTATTATTTAATAGATTTAGTATTGTACTTATAGAACTTCTCAATTACAGAAATTTGCTATAAAAGGAAAAAGAGGGATTATGTCATATATCATGACAGAAGGAAAAAAAAAACTTCCTTAGTTCTGTTTGATTCTAGGCATGAGTCATGTCTGACAGCCAATCGTGTAGTCACTAGATGTTAAAAGCAACAGGTGGAGAATTTTCCTTTTCAGAAAGGAAATAGCACAATTGGGAAGTAGAGTCAGAAAGGTCCTACCTAGGCTGTGTCCAACGTCATCTTCAGAACTCCTCCCAGGCACAGACATCCACCTTTAGCAGTTCTCAACCTATAGCACATGCCATTCTACTATTGGTTTCATGATAATTCAGACAACTATCCCCGTAATCAAAGCTCAAAACAATAATAAATTGCAGTCCTATAAAGCCTTGAGTAGCAAGTTCCAATAATCAGAGCTTCAGGTGAATTTGGCTCTCAAGAATCACACATCCTAGATAATAAATATTTAATCTCACATTGGTAACAATAAGAGATTGGTCACAGAAAAATACTACTGCTTTCATGATCCCTTTAAACAATGGGAGCATCTTAAAGTGAGTCTTAAGCAGTTTGCGTAAATTTCTGCAAATGTTCTAATTCCAGATTAAAATAATATTAAATTTCCCATTAAGAAAACACAAAAGAGCTCGTAGGTTACTACCCTTCACTAACATAACTGTCTGTATTGGAACCTCATTCCTTAAACAAAACAAAAGGTTCCTAACTTCAACTTCTCAGGTTGATGGATTTATATCCTTGATGCACAAGATTGTTTATTCTTCTCTAACTATACTCACTCTGGAAGAAAAAACACTTCATGAATTGAAATCTTACACATATGATAAGTTCAGACACTAATTTAACTCTTGCATATGAGATTTTTTTTCTTTTTGCAAGGATTTTCATTTGTTCAGTAGGAATTCTACAGCACAGACAACATTTGCACAGAGTTGATAAGAATTTTAAGTGAAACTTCCTCTTAAATATGACAAAACTTGGAAGTTTATCCTAACCCATTCATTCTCCTATTTTTTTTGGTATAATTCTTAATCTAACATCTGGATTATAAGAGGAATTGTTTTTTCAACAACATATTTGATACAACTGTTTACCAAATTACATAATTTAGAAATGTAACAATACCTTGAACATTATGTATTTAAAACTTGAAACAAATCATCAATTTAGGCAAATGCACTTTCAAATCACTTTGCACAGAGAATCATTCTTCTCATCATTAATATGTTGAAACTACAACTCTAAACCACCTTATATATTTTTACAATAGCCAAGATTTCAAATGAAAAATCTGCTATCATAGTAAATATCAGTATTATTATTATTATCTGTTTTTAACCAAATATACTTCAATAAATATTTAATAGTTTTTAAATCATTTATTTTTATCACATCCTTTTAAAAGGCTCAATTCACATGCAACAAAATCCATATTAAAATTGCTTTAACACCATTTCTATCTCACAATGGTCTCTCAAATTTTACAATCTAAGAGAGTTTTAGAAATACAATACAGTTTAGAAATACAGTAATAGCACAAATTTCAGGTGACATCTGTTGCATTTTCAGATTATCACATAGAGAAATTACTGATCTTATTACTTTGGGTATTTAAAACCCACTTTCAAATTATCAAGTATGGAACAATTACATTAAACTAGACAGATAATAATAATGTTGTATCCAATATATGCTAGTCATTTTATTAAGCACTTTACACTCATTATATCATTTTGATCCCATAACAACAACCATTACTATTTTTCCCTTTACATATCAGGAAATGGTGCAAACCAAGATAAAATAGCTTTCTGTACATTTGAAATTGGAACAGAGAAGTGTAAGGCTTACTAAGAGTAGAGGCTGGCTGGCTTCTCACCTCACTAGGCACTGCTAAGGACACCCAGATTCTCCCAGGCAGCAGCTGGGTGCTGGGGGGTGTGGCAGTTGGCACTGCTTAGGGGGTGGCTAATGCCAGGGCCTTCCCAATAATGATAATTCTTGGTAGCAGGGTTTAAGGAAGGTTCACTACAGGCCTGAACTGTCTACCTCTCCCCTCTTCACAGCTGCAGAATTTACTGAGTCTGGGGTGGTTTGCAGTTGCTGGGATAGGGTGGACAGAATGTATAGAACCTGGGTGATATTTCTAGGCTTTCCCTAGAGGGGCAGGCTGCAAGGTGCCCAGGGACACAGGGCTATTAGGGCCACTGCCGGTCTGTGATTGCTGCCCCTCCCCTCCTTTTGCCAAGTGGGGAAGGCTGATTTAAGTTTTTCCTACAATTCTCCAGCATTGTCTTCTCTTCATCTGATCCAAGATGAGAGGGGTTGACAAGAACCCATGGGTCTATTTACAATCCCCATGTTGACATATACTCTTAACTCTGGGGACGGAGTGGGGAATGCTTAGCAATCAGAACTATGTGGAGGTGTTTTAGCAGAGGGTGAGCTCATGGAATTACCCCAAAAGTCTCAGGAGTTTTCTCCTGCAATCCCAAAATTATCAATTTCCAGACTTCTTAATGATTAATCTCAAAACTTCCAGAATCTGCTAAGATGTTTTTAGATGTATCTAACTTTTCACTGTAATTCTGGGCTAGCCAGGCCAAGAATCATAAAGAAAAGAGTCTTACAGGTCTGTTTGTTTTTCTAGCTGCAGCCCTTAGAAGTCTCTTGCTGGATGTATTTTAAATCTTACTAGGTAACTAAAGAGTATCTAACTCACAATACAACACCTAGACATTTTAAAACACAAAGACACAAACAGACAAATACAGAGTGCATAATTAATGACAGTGAGAGAGACAAATTAGAGGTTTGTTAGAAACCTCCATCACGAATTTTCCTGTTTACAAAAAAAGATCTAATTGTTAGATGGTTTTATAATTTAGGGATTTGTTTTCCAGACATTTTTCCAATCTTTTCGAGAATACTGAGGCCAGGTAGTGTTACAAAAAAAAAACCAAAAAACAAAAAAAAACTAGACACTTTCTCCTCAGGCTACCTCTTGCAAATTTTTCCCAATTCTTTAACAAGTAGCCCAAAGAGGGGCATGCCAGGATAGATGGTTCCTGTCCCATCTCAAACAACCAGAATCCTCAGGGGTCTCAGCTTCCTGAGAAGATGGGGAGAAAATGAAAGTATGGACCATTGCAATCAAGGTGTCCCTTAGTTTAATGGAAGGCTACTACAGTAGGACTGCATGGTACACAACTCCCTCTAGAGTTGGTACTATCCAACTGCCACTGAGAAGTGGAGGCTTCTCGGGGATTCCCCAGGTTTTTTGTGGGTAGGGCAAGGGAGAAGACGATCTCTATAAAGAAAGTGAAAAGACTTATCCATCCTGGACTGGGGTCAAATCAGGGAAGCCGGCTTAAGAAAGGAATCTGGCATAGGAGGAAGAGAGTGCCACTGAGGCACTAACCTCTCATCCTGGGTTTCAGCACCAAGAAATGCAGTGGGAAAGCTGGTTCAGAGTTGGTAAGAATACCAAGGCCAAAGTCCTTCCAAGAAGGGCTTTATTCATAAAAGCAAACAACCAAGCAGCTCAGGATACTGGTTGGTTGGTTGGAAGGGGAATAGGGACTTGCTTATATCAAAGCTGAAGGGGGAGTAACTTAGGGAAATTTGGTATGGCATAATTTTTGTGTTATGCAAGCAAAAAAAAGACTTGTGCCTACACTGTACTGGGTCTTCCAGGTGGCTATCATGAAATAGTTATACTTTCATTCTCGAGAGTCCCTTCATTATCATATTCATGAAATGTTAATGGGGGCTTTGACATCACATAAGTTACTATTAGGCACTGAGGAGTCTCATTGCACTTGCATGGTCTTGGGAGAGTCCCTTGACCACAAGGTTCCTGGTGATAGGGTGGGCTACAGAGTAGTGAGGTTGCCTATTCAGCATATGGGGGAAGTAGTTGTCTGTTCAGCATATGGGGGAAAGGGCTAAGAATATAGAGAAAAAGGTTGCCTAATCAACATATAGCAAAAGGATGGGGCCTCACTGCTCTGGGGGAAAAATAAGACTTTGCTGTTCCTACTCCACTATTACCAACAACACTATTGATAGTCAAAAGATATCTTCTTTCTGAAGAAGAAATGCAAGATATCATTAGCCAGGTGAAAAAATACTCAGAATCACCAATAATTAGAAAAATTAAAGCATTTCTGAGTTATCACCTCACACCCATCAGACAAAGATGACCCAAATAAAGGAACATGGCAAATGCTGAAAGGGCTCTGGAAAACAGATCCGTTAATATATCCTACCTGGAGTGAGAAACAAACAGTTTGGGGGTCAGATTCTCAGCTACATGGGTAATCCACTTTCCTCCTTTGCTTTGTATATACAAACGTTCATCTTATTTGATGCTGGGTAAGTTCAGGATAAAAGGGAAGAGGAAAGAAGCAGGAAAGGAGGGGAAAGAGGAAAGAACAGCCTCTCCCAGAGCAGCTGACTGTCGACTCATCATACTTTGTTCCTTTTTCCTTTTGGGGACTTAGTTACACCTGTGCCCCTAGCCCTAGATTACTCCTCCTCCCCTGCCCTGCCCCAGATTTGTCTGCTACCTTCTCCTAGAAACCCTGAAAGAGTGGTAAGCATTCATTCTGAAGCTGCTTCCGAGTCAGGGCAATGGATGCTCAGAGACTGTTCCAGAATCATTCAGACAGCAGTATCCCCTCCCATCTCTATGGCCCTAAGACATTATCTCCTGTGCCTGCTTCCATCCGCTCCCCACAATTCTATTAGGCAAGGTGGGGCAGGGAGTATTGTCCCTCCCTCCACATCTCTACCTGCTGAAATCTTTCTCCTTCTTCAAGGCCCAACTCAGGTTGAGCCCCCTTCTCCAAGAAGTCTTCCCTGATCTCTCCAACAAAATGATCTCTCCCTCCTCAAATTTCCTTATAGCACTTAGTCTAGACCTCTTCTCTGCCCTTATCAGTGTCCCTTGAATCCTATTAATCTGTGGTAAGTGGTATTCCTCACATATTAGAGTATCAACTCCTTCCTTTAATAAACATTAAGCATCTACTATGTGCAAGGCAGAGGAGCTGTATTGCTCCTCAGTGTTCAGCACAATGTCTTACGCTACAGTGTAGCTCTTTCATATGTTTGTTGAATTGATTTGCTCTGACAAATGAAGCACTTAAAATTCAGAGAAGTTAAATGACTTATCCAAAGTCTCACAGCTAGTAAGCAATAGAGTTCACATGAACCCTAGTGTCTTGACTCCAAGTCCATGGTTCTTTTCCTTTGATCATGCTGCATCTTACCAGATTTGGAATATTGTGTTATTTCTGGGCTCCATGGATTTGTGAAATACATGTATGGGCTGAAAAGTGTCCAAAAGAAGGCAAGAAATAGAGTGAAGGGCTTCAAGTCCATGTCACATGAGGATCCATTGAAGGGCCTGCCGGTGTTCAGCCTGGAGAAGAAAAGACTGTGGGGGAATGAAATATCTACCCTCCAGTAGCTTTCAAAGAAAGCAGCAGCTACGGGGCGCCAGAGTGCACAGAACACTGGGCCTGGAGTCAGGGAGACTCATCTTCCTGAGTTCAAATCTGACCTCAAACACTTACTAGCTGTGTGAATCTGGGCAAGTCACTTCACCCTGTTTGCCTCAGTTTCCTCATCTGTAAAATGAGCTGGAGAAGGAAATGGTAAACCATGCCAGTATCTTTGCCAAGAAAACCCCAAATGGGATCATGAAGAGTCAGACATGACTGAAACAACTCAACAACATTTGAAAGCCTATCATTTGGAAGAACTATTAGACTTGTTCTGCTTGAAAACCTGGAAATACTTGTATGGTCTGATGCTGAGTGAAATGAGCAGAACCAGGAGAATGTTGTACACAGTAACAGCCACGTTGTGCAATGACTAATATTGATAGGCTTAACCCTTCTCAGCAATACAAGGATCTAAGATATCTCTAAAGGCCTTATGATGGAAAATGCTATCCACATCCAAAGAAAGAACTATGGAGTTTGAATGCAGATCAAAGCATACTATTTGCTACTTTTTTTTCTTCTGTTGTGCTTTGTTTCCTCTTTCTGGTGGTTCCTCCTATTGGTTCTGATTCTTATTTACAACATCACTAATGTGAAAATGTGTTTAATAAGAATGTATATGTATAGCCTACATCAGATTGTGCGCCATCTTGGAGAGGGAGGTGGGAAGGGAGGAGGAGAAAAATTTAAAACTCAAAAACTTATAGAAGTGATTGTTAATAATTCAAAATAAATTAATTAAAAAAAAGAATTGTTCTGCTTGGACCCAAAGGGAAAAGGCAGGAACAACAGGAACAATGTGTATAAGTTGTAACTAGGGTCAATTAACTATTAGAGCTGATCAGAAGCAGAATGGACTGACATGTGGAGTCGGCGATCTTCTTGTTTTTCCTTTCAAGTAGAGGTTGTGTGATCAAGTGCCAGGCATGTTATATCAGGGATTCCTTTCTGGGATGGGTTGGACTAGATGGCCACTGAGGTCCAGTCTATCTCTAAAATTGCTGCTTCTCTGGTTCTCTACGACTTTATGAGGCCATCAAAGGACCACAGAGCGAGGCCGGGGTTCTCTGCCTTTTTGTGTGTTGTGGATCCCTTTGGCAATTTGGTGAAGCTTATGGACCCCTTCTCTGAACAATACTTCTAAATGCATAACAAAAAAAGTGATGTTATTTTATGTAAGATTACAAAAGAAACCAAAGTTCAGTGAAAATAAAGATGTAGACCCCTGAAATCTATCCATGGGTTTCTTTGGGGTCTGTCTGTGTACTCTGGGTTTAGAACCTCTAGAACTAGAAGGTCCATTGGAAGTCATCTAGTCCAGGGGTGGGGAACCTGCAGCCTCAAGGTCACACGTGGCCCACTAGGTCCTCAACTGCAGCCCTTTGGCTGAATCCAAACTTTACAGAACAAATTCCCTTAATAAAAGAATTTGTTCTGTAAAGCTTGGACTCAGTCAAAAGGCTATAGCCAAGGACCTAGAAGGGCACATGAGACCTGAAGGCCACAGGTCTACTCCAACACCCTCATTTAATAGATGATGCAACTGAGGTCAAGAGAGATGGCTTACCTCATAAGATACACAGATAGTGAATGTCTGAGAAGAAAGTTGAAACAGAGTCCCCGACACTAGAGACAGAGCTCATTCCACTATACCACTCTACCTGTCAGTACAGGTACTGTCACACCCATTTGTTGTTTGTCCTTCATTCTCAAAGAGAACTATGACATCAGGGAGGCAATGTACATGCAAGTAAATTGGATTTAAGTGAGGGAGGGCTGTGCAAAGTCACCAGTCTCACTTTCTCCTCCTGAGCTATCTTGGTCTAGTGGCAAAATATAGATCAGGATGACTGGATATTGGTCCTGGATGCAATGGGGAACCTTGGCCTTTTTAAGCTAAAGTCTTTAACAGATCTCAGTTTGGCTGAAGCAATGCCCATTTAGTGATTAAAGCAAAATAAGAAATGAGGCAGAGAACACCCATTTACAGATGAGGACAAGGCATTTCCACTTGTGAAAGTTAGTTCCATTCATATTTCCATGAAGACCAGGGATGCCTATTACTTCTATACACTTTTAAGACCTCTCATAACCGTTAAGTGTAAACCATAGAAGTCCTATTCCAATGCTTTATCGTAGTGGGGAGGTGACCCTATGCTCTCCAAAGCTATGCCAATTGAGCATAAGCTCTAGCAGGCCCTACCTAGCCAGAAAGACCTGATGACAAATTGTATGCCTGTTGACCAAGGACCAGCCTAGACTAGTTATGAAAGGTTTATTATCAGAAAAATGATGTGTGTATATTGTGTGTATGTTGGCCAAAGCCACCCGTGAAGACAAATACTATGGACTATTTGTAATCTATGTAGGCAGAGGATATACCCACACTAACAAAATTATGTGTGCTTGAATCATAGCCTTATACCTTTCTCTTTGTTATTACAAGCCCTTGTCTTTCTACAGTAACATCAACTGGAAAATCTTTCTACTGACAGTAACATCAGCTGGAAAATCCAAGAGTATGTATTTATATAAGACACCACAGATTACGTGAGAAGTTAGAAGTTGACAATTTTAACACTGCCTGAAGTATTAGGGTAAGTGAGGCAATGCTTGGAAGCACTGGGCTCAGGGCCAAAGATGTTAAGTCTGATTATATATATATAATATTTATGGTACAGGGGAAGCAGGGGAAAAAATGTTCTCTTGTTTCCCTGACTTTTGCTTGCTAAGAAACTTTTTTTACCTTAGTTTAATTTTTTTCAATGAACAAAAATCTATTTTCTCTCCTTCCCCTACTCACCTCTATCAGAAAAACAAAACCAAACCCTTGTAACCAACATGCATAGTGCTGAAGGAAAAAATCTTCATTAGAGTTTCATCCTAAAGAAATAAGGTAGGAGAGGCAGAGTCAAGATGGTGGAGTGAAAGAAGTGACTCCCCTGAGTTCTCCTTCAAACCCCTTCAAATACTTTAAAAAGTGACTCTGAACAAATTCTAGAGTAGTAGAAACCACAAAGAAACAGTGTGAGACAAATTTCCAATCCAAGACAACCTGGAAGGGTATGTTGCACCAGGCTGAGAGAAGAGCTCAACCTGCTAGACCCTGTGAACTTGGAGCAGGCCTCGGGGGACTGAATCACTGGCAGAAGAGGTGGTTTCCAGATTTCTCAGCCCACAGAAGCCAGAGAGAACTTAGAAGGTCAGCAGGAAGGGTCTGTCCAAACTGAGTGAGAGAGAAACCAATACAGCCCTAGTCCTAGCAAATCAGGAGCAGGTAGTGGGAGTGACTGAATCACAAGCAGCAGTGCCTGCTCCTGGAGCTATCAGCCCACAGACAGAATGTTTGTAAGTTACCTATTTTGACTTGGGAGCCAAAATGGACAGTAAACAGTAAGTTGCTCTCACACTCCCTTATTGACCTTGAAAAACCCAGAGAATATTGCCCCAGGAAAAATCCTGGAATAGTGGAGCCAGCAGAAAGACAAGGTCTTTTAGCTCAGGGGCTAGGGGAATTAATGGAAAATGTCCCTCTCACTGTGGCTGAAGGGAACCAGCACGGGATGGGAAGTGTCCCAGTAAGCCAGCAGTAAGCCCCACCTCAGCAAACCAGTGGGAGATCCTGAGCCCTAAGGTGGTGGAGCAGGCAAGCACCAACATCAGGCACATACCAGCCACCACCACCAGCTCCAGCTCAGCACCAGGTAAACTACCAGATGCCTACAGCTTCTAGCTGCCAACATCTGAAGCCCCAGCACACAAGACTAGTAAGCAGATCCCTAGCCCCAACACAAGAAGCCTGGGACAATGCTCCCTCTGCTCCAGAAGCAGAGATCAACTTTGAAAACCAAAAAAAGGCAAACAACATGAGCAAGAAGCAACAAAGAAAAACAATGACCATAAAGAAGTATCTTGGTGATAGGGAAAATCAAAACACAAATTCAGGAGAGGACAACATTGTCAATATACCCATATCCAAAACCTCAAAGGGGAATATGAACTAGTCTCAAGCCTAAAAAGCCTTTTTGGAAGAGCTCAAGAAGGATTTTAAAAGTCAAATAAAAGAGGTATGAGAAAAATTGAATAATTCCTTTAAAAATACAATTGACAAAATGGGGAAAAAAGTGCAATGAAGAAAACAACTCCTTAAAAAGTAGAATTGGCCAAATGGAAAAGGAGTTACAAAAGGGAACTAAAGAAAACAATTCATTAAAAATTAGAATTGGGCAAATGGAAGCTAATGACTCTATGAGACATCAAGAATCAGTCAAACAAAATCAAAAGTATAAAAAAATAGAAGAAAACATGAAATATTTCATTGGGAAAACAACTGACCTGGAAAATAGATCCAGGAGAGATAATTTAAGAATTATTGGTCTACCTGAAAGTCATGATCAAAAAAAGAGCTTGGACAGCATCTTTCAAGAAATCATCAAAGAAAACTGCCCTGAGATCCTGGAACCAGAGGGTAAAATGGTCATCGAAAAGATCCACCAATCACCTCCTGAAAGAGACCCCAAATTGAAAATGCTCAGGAATATTGTAGCCAAATTCCAGAATTATCAAGTCAAGGAGAAAACACTGCAAGCAACCAGAAATAAACAAGTCAAATATTGTGGAGCCACAGTAAGGATTATGCAGGACCTTGCAGCTTCTACATTAAAAGATTGGAAGGCTTGGAATATGATATTCTATAAGGCAAAGGAGCTTGGATTACAACCAAGATCAATCGCCCAGTGAAATTGAGCATAACCTTTCAGGGTAGGAGATGGACATTCAAAGAAATAAGGGACTTCCAGACTTTCCTAATGAAAAGATCAGAGCTTAAGGGGAAATTTGATGTTCAAATACAAGACACAAGAGAGGCATAAAAAGGTAAACAGGGAAGAAAAAAAACATGTTATTCAATAAGAGTGAACTGTTTACATCCTTTCATGGGAAGATGATAGTTATAACTCCTGAAAACTGTATCTTTATTATGACATTTAGAAGGGATACACATAGGCAGAGGGGGAGGGGTTAAGTTGACTTTGATGTGGTGATAAAAACCTAATTAAGTGGTGAAAAGGGGTTGTTTTGGGAGAAGAAGAAAGGAGGACACAGAAAAGAGGCACAAAGACATATTACAGTAGAGAGAAAGAAGGGAGGGAGATGAGCATTGTTTGAACTTTACTTCCATTGGATTTGGCTCACTGAGGAAATAATATAGTTAGGTATAGAAATCTAACTTGCCCTATAGGCAGTAGGAGGGAAAAGAGGAAAGAAAAGGGAGGAGGCTGATAGAAGAGAGGGAATATTGAGGGAGGCGGTGGTCAAAAGCAAAATTGTAGTGAGTAGGGAAAGGGAGAAAGGAGAAAGAAAAGTATAAATGAGGGGAGGGAATAGGATGGGGAGAAAGACACAGATAGTAATCATAACTATGAATGTGAATGAGATGAACTCTCCCATAAAACAGAAGTAGATAGCAAAATAGATTAAAAACCATAATCCTACCATATGTTGTTGACAAGAAATACATTTGAAACAGAGGGATACACACAGGGTAAAGATGAAAGGCTGGAATAGAATATATTATGCTTCAGCAGAAGTGAAAAAAGCAGGGGTAGCAATCCTGATCTCAGACAAAGCACAAGCAAAAATAGAGCTAATCAAAAGAGATAAGGAAGGAAACTACATCCTGCTAAAAGGTACCATAGACAATGAAATAACACAATTACTAAACATATATGCACCAAGTAGTATAGCATCCAAATTCTTAGAGGAGAAGTTAAGGGAGTTATAGGAAAAAATAGATAGCAAAACTATACTAGTGAGGGACCTCAACCTCCCCCTCTCTGAACTAGATAAATCTAACCACAAAATAAACAAGGAAGAAGCTAAGGAGTTGAACAGAATTTTAGAAGCATTAGATATGGTAGACCTCTGGAGAAAATTGAATGGGGATAGAAAGGAACATACCTTTTTAGCAATGGTATATGGCACCTACATGAAAAATTGACCATGTACTAGAGCACAAAACCCTCACAATTCAATGTAGAGAGGCAGAAATATTAAATGCATCTTTCTCAGATCTTGATGCATTAAAAATTACATGTAATAAAGGGCCATGGAAAGATAGACTAAAAATTCATTGGAAAGTAAATAATCTAATCCTAAAGAAGGAGGGGGTCAAACAATAAATGATAGAAACAATGAATAAATTCATCCAAGAGAATGACAGTAATGAGACAACATACCAAAACTTGTGGGATGCAGTGAAAGCAGGTCTTAGGGGAAGTTTCATATCACTAAATGATTACATGAATAAAATAGAGAAAGAAGAGATCAATGAATTGGACATGCAACTAAAAAAGCTAGAAAAAGAACAAATTAAAAATTCTGATTAAATGTTAAAGCAGAAATACTAAAAATGAAAAGAAAGATTAATAAAATTTTAAAAATTAATAAAATTCAAAGCTATTAAACCAATAAATAAAACTAAGAGCTGGTTTTATGAAAAAAAAACAATAAAATAGATAAACTTTTGGTTAATTTGATTTAAAAAAAGAAAGAAGAAAACCAAATTACCAGTATCAAAAAATGAAAAGGGTGAATTCACCACCACTGAAGAGGAAATTAAAACAATATTTAAGAGCTATTTTGCTCAACTATATGCCAATAGACTTGACAATCTTAGTGAAATGGATGAATATTTACAAAAATGTAAATTGCCCATATTAACAGAAGAAAAATAAAATACTCTTTCAGAAAAAGAAATTGAGCAAGCCATAAATGAACTCCCTAGGAAAAAATCTCCAGGGCCAGATGAATTCACAAGTGAATTCTAACAAACATTTAAAGAACAATTAATTCTAATACTATGTAGAATATTTGGGAAAATAGGCAAAGAAAGAATCCTACCAAACTCTTTTTATGATACAAACATAGCACTGATGTCTAAACCAGGAAGAGTTGAAACAGATAAAGAAAATTATACACCAATTTTCATAATCAATATAGATGCAAAAATTTTAAATAAAATATTAACAAAGAGATTACTGCAACCTGTTACAAGAATAATACATTATGATCAGGTAGAATTTATACCAAGAATTCAGGGCAGATTCAATATTAGTAGAACTATCAGCATAATTGACCATATCAACAACAAAGCTTACAGAAACCATATGATTATCTCAATAGATGCAGAAAAATCTTTTGACAAAATGCAACACCCATTCCTATTAAAAACACTAATGCTAATTAAATTTTTTTCTTCTACAGCTATGCCTTTTGATTTATTGAATTCTAGGTTGAGGGCATTGTCAATTGAATTGACATAAATAAAATGCTTGGTAAATTTAGAACAGCTAGGTGGCACAGTGGATACAGCACTGGGCCTGGAGTCAGGAAAACTCATCTTCTTGAATTCAGATCTGGCCTCAAACATATACTAGCTGTGTGACTCTGGGTAAGTAACTTAACCCTACCTCAGTTTCCTCATCTGTAGAATGAGCTGGAGAAAGAAGTGTCAAACCACTCCAGTATCTTTGCCAAAAAACAAAACAAAAAACAAAAAACCTGAATGGGGTCATTAAGAGTTGGACACCACTGAAAAGACTAAACAACAAGAAGTATCAGATGATGATGATTACTAAAGAAGTAATTCTGCATCTGATATTTTGGCACCAAAATGACTCTTTTTCTTCTCCAGGTTAAACAGAGGGATTATTTGTCTTCGTATTCCCAGTACCTAGCACAATGCCTAAACACAAAGTAGGTGTTTTATAAATGCTTATTGATTGATTGATTAGCATGGAGAAGAGAAGGCTCACTGGAACCAGGATAGATGTCTTCAGGTACTTGATGGGATAGAGAGGGATGAAATTTGGTCTGTTTGGCCCCAGAAGACAGAAACAGCAGCAATGGGAGGAAGTTAAAAAGAAGCAAATTTAAGCTTAAAATAAATAAAACCTTTCTAATAGCTAGAGTTATCTAAAAGTGGAATGAGAAGGTCATGGGATCATAAATCTAGAGTAGGAAGGGACCTCAGAGATCATTTAGTCCAACCTCCTCATTTTACAGATGAGGAAACTTTGAGTGACCAGCACCAGTTCATATGTAGTAAGAATCAGAGACAGGATTAGAATGCCCTCAACCTAGAATTCAATAAATCAAAAGGCATAGCTGTAGAAGAAAAAAATTTAATTAGCATTAGTGTTTTTAATAGGAATGGGTGTTGCATTTTGTCAAAAGATTTTTCTGCATCTATTGAGATAATCATATGGTTCCTGTAAGCTTTGTTGTTGATATGGTCAATTATGCTGATAGTTCTACTAATTTTGAATCTGCCCTGAATTCCTGGTATAATACTCCTAAGGTAGTATTCTTTACCATTCCACTGTCCCTCATTAGAAGTTTTCAAACAAAGGCTGGATGACCATGGGATCATAGATTTTAAAGATGGAAGAGAGCTTAGGGGTCAACCCTTAGGGTGAAATCCCCTTATTTTATGAATAAGGAAACTGAGGCCCACAGAAGTGAAGTAACTTGTTCAAGGTCACACAGGTAGTGACAGAACCAGGATTTGAACCCAGGTCCACTGGATACAAATCCAGAACTCTTGTCCAGTGCATCACACTGCCTTTCAGCTCATTAGATATGTCATATATTGGGGGTGGTTTTTCAGTTATTGATAGGACTGTGCATAGATTAGCCACTGAGTTATCTTCCAACCAAGACTCTGAGACTCCGTGTTAGCATCCTGAGCAACTCAGAGATTTATAGAATCCTTACCAGAAGATGTGCCCTCTAGTCTCTGAGGGAACATTAGCCGTCTATTACTTGAGTGGTCAATCAATCTATCAATCAATCATTTATTCCTAGTTTGGGGGAAATAATTTCCATTGGAATTGAGCTCTTCTTTTTGAAAGTATTCTTATGTATTTGGTATTTACTAATTTGGGTAAATATTGTATTCCTCCCAATAGAACGTAAGCTCCTTGAGAGCAGGAGCTAGTTGTGTGGTTGTTGTTGTTGTTGTTTTTATCCTCAGCACTTGGCACAATGCCTTAGGCATGGCAGACAAAAACATAATTTTTAAAAAATCATTTATTAATTGTTTAAGGAATTAGGAGAAAAGGGGGGTTTGACTAAAATTTCCATGGTTGTCAGTGCTACATTGGCCACTGAGTAGACCAAAACTAATAATACTTTCAGATAACCACTAAATTCTTTACCTTCCTCTCTTTTCTTAAGGTAAAGTCACAGTTTGAAAAAAAGTCCAATGAAAAATATGACTGCTTTGAAGCTGCAGAATACAAAACACAAGTGGTTGCTGGGACCATGTATTTTGTAAAGGTTCAACAAGTCATTGAATTCTACTCAGTTTATTTCCATTTGGATTTACATAGAAAGTGTGGGAATAGTTTGTCTCCTTCCCATATGAGTAACTGGAGGAAATAAAGTTTCTCCCCCAGAGGAAATATAAAGTGATGGTGTGGTAACTGAGAGAAAGTGAAGAGGGCAGAAAGGAAGAAGGGACTTTGGGATGTGATTCATGACAACCTGGGGAGCAGAGGTAGGTTTTGCTCTCATAGTGAAACTGAGAGATGACAACAAAGAACACATGATGAAATGAGATGGGGGGGCAGAAGAGAGAGAGAAAAACAGAATGCTAAGGGCTCCCCCTTTACCCTCACTTTGAATAGCCAGGCAACTAGAGAGAAGTAAGGCCAAGACAGGATTTATAGAAATGAGTTTCTATCAGAGAAAGCTCTTATGTTTAAGACTGTGACTCTGAGAATTTACATACAGACTTTATTTACTCACGATTATTTATTGGGGGAATTTCATTTGTTTTCATGATTCCTTTAATAAATGTGAGCCCATAAGACTGTGAATTGCATGCTTGCAAGTAAAGAGTAAGTCTCAGGATACATTGTCCCAGGCTTTCCTCGATGGGATACATAAGATCAAAGAATGAGAAAATGCCATGTGGTATCTAGGTGGCGCAGTGGACAGAGAACTGGCCCTGGAATCAGAAGGACCTGAGTTCAAATCTGTCTCAGACACTTGACACTTACTAGCTGTGTGACCCTGGCAAGTCACTTCACCCCATTGCCTAGCCAAAAAAAAGAAAAGAAAATTCCCAAAGCACTGGATCTTTAATGTCGTGATAGTCTCTGAAACAAGGCTTATATATTAATGTCCTGAATCCAACAACTAGATTATATGTTGCTTGAGAGTAAGCATCTTGTCTTATATCACAAAATGTGAGTACCAGGTCACCATGGACCCTAATCACTTTCATTGGTGCACAGAATTTCAAACACAATCTTATCAGAAATTATTGGAGTGCACTTTACTTTTTCCAAATCCTAGACATATTTGGGGGATTTTGTCCAAATTCATGATGGATTTTTATTATTGCAGTAAATTCTAGGTCTATGAACCCTCGCTACCAACACAGATCAAAACCAATGTATTGACTTTGTTGATTAGCCCCAATGAGTTGCTTGGGGCCTGCCTAATGTCCTTAAATGACTTACCTAGGGTCATTCAGCTAGTAAGTGTCAGAATATTTGAACCCTCTCCAGGTGCAAAGCCAGCACTCTATGCACTATAGCATAATTTTAAAAGAAATATATGACCCTAGAGTGCCTCAGTGTAGCCAGCAGTGGCACACATCTGGGAACTCCTTGGCCACTTTGGGGATTGTGGGTAGAGATACCTAGGAAATGTATTCAGGTTGGATCCAAGTGTTTCTCTATTTAAGGTACAGCAGAGTAGAACTATCTCAGCTGAGTTAAGGAGGGTATATTAAGGTGCTATGAGATGTCAGCCAGGCAGTAGCATCTGCTGCAGCCTAGGAAGGAAGAAAACAAGAATTTATTAAGTGCCCACTATGTGCTAAGCCCTTCACAAATATTATCTCATTGGATGCTTACAAATGAGGAGGAGAGATTTCCCAGGGGAGGAAAATGAGATTGAGTGACTTTACGTAGAGTCACACAGCTAGCAAGTGTCTGAGGTGAGATTCATACTCAGGTCTTCTTGACTCCAGGCCCAGCATTCTCTCTTTTTGTGGGAAATGCTGGATCTGAGAACCCTCTCTACTAACACAGATCTGAACCCAACTACTGACTTGGCTGATCAGTCCTAGGGAGTCACTTGGGGCCTACAGTGGTTGTGTGACTTACCTATTCAAAGCACTACCTAGCTGTCTTGTTGGTTTCATTTACTCTGATTTTCTAAAGATAGAACTCTGCTAAAGATAGTGTGCTAAGTGCTACTATTTGGGAGGGATATGGGAGATTAAAAACCACAGATGGGACCAGTGAGCAGCTAGGGCTATCCCTCAAGGAACGCAGCATTGGAAGGAAAGCACAAGATGTACAAAGGTCACAACATTTTCATAGGGGCTTGGGTCAAAATCAAAAAGAGGGAACCCATATTTTTGTATGACACAAGATCTTTTTTCCTACACATTTGAGAAAATAAAAGACTCAAAAATAAATGAAACTCTGGGACAGAGGCACAATTCAAATTCAACATAGTAACTGACTCTGTTACTAAAAATTAGCTGCTTAGGTTTTTCAAAAATCCAGGTGCTTAACAACTAGCGTCAGCTGTGCTGTAATGAAACAGCCCTGGATTTGGGATCAGATTTTGGCTCAGCTGCTAATTACCTTGTGACTTTGGACAAGGGAAAGGAAGAGAAAGGTGGGGGGGGGGGTTAAGAACAAGTGTTAATTAAGCAACCACTATGTGCCAGGCATGATGCTAAGTTCTTTATAAATGTGATATTATTTGATCCTCACAACAGCTCTATGAGGTAGGTGCTTTTATCATCCCCATTTGGGGGGACTGAGGAATTCATTTGAGGAAACTGTGGCAGACAAGAAATGACTGAAGGTCTTCCTAACTCCAGGTCCATTACTCTATCCACTGCATCCCCGAAAAGCTTTACAAGTAACTTGCAAACTGGACAAGAGACTAACCTCACTGGGCCTTGGTTTCCTCAACTACACAATGAGCAGATGGCACTAAAGTTCCTTCCAGCTTTAAATCTGTGACCTTAAGAATGAACAGCAGCAGGGGCAGCCAGGTGGCACAGTAGACAGAGTACTGGCCTTGGACTCAGGAGGACTTGAGTTCAAATTTGGCCTCAGACACCTGACACTTACTAGCTGTCCCTGGGCAAGTCAACCTGGATTACTTCACCAAAAGGCCAAAAAACTGAATCAAAACAAAAACAAAAAATCCACTAACAGTAGCATGATATGGGTACCTATCTGAATATTCTTGTTCATTGGACATTTGTGGGACTCAATTCCCTTAGCTTTAAAGATAAAACTAAATGATCTTTCAGGTAACTTTCTGCTGTAATTTTTTCAAAGCATAAATAGGCTTATTCATAGGTTAGAATAAAAATATAAAATTCACATCAGAGGTCATCTGGTCCAAACCCCTACCCAAAACAGCAATGCCCATACAATGGCCCTGAGAGGAGAGAGATGCTGGGTTGGAATACATGTCACAGATTCTCCATTTTGCTTTATTTGCAGGTACGTGTTGGAGGTGATCAATATGCACATTTGAAAGTATTTCAACCTCTCCCTCACACAAATAAGCCAATGGAGCTGTCAGATTACCAGACGGGCAAAACCAAAGATGAAGAACTGACCTACTTTTAGAGTCACAGTACAGAATGCATTTGGTTAGTTTCATGATCATCCCGTATCAATAAGCACAATTAAAACAAAACATGGATCTATTTAAAGTAGATTTTGACTTTGATGATGTATTGGTTAGTTTTAGTCAATGTTCCCTTTTTTCCTGCCTTTTTTGTTCTTTTTTTTTTATAAAGGATGGCTCACTGGATAGAGGAGAAGGAAAAGATATATTCAGAAATAAAGTGATATAATAACAAAAGTTAATAATTAAAAATTTTAATCAATTCTGAAATCATCTGCTTTAAATCATTGTACATCTCAGCTCATCCCACAGCAGATACTGGCTTTCCAATAGTCAAGGAGCATTAGGTTACCCTATAAAACTGCCAAGCAAATTTGAGTAGCATTCTCTCTGGACTCCTCCCCAACTTACACACACAGTTACGGGTTGGGTTCCCAAATAAAGGCTGCTGTCCCAGGTAGTAGGGACTACTGTGTGGGTCTACATCCCTATATCTCAAGAGCCCCCATTTACCACCAGTCAGCAGACAGAATGAGCAATGCCATTTACTCAGATGGCATAGAAAGACTAGTAGTTATCAAACACCACCCCCCATAAACCTGGGGTACACTCTCCCACAAATACACGGTGTCCATGGCGAAAGTAGACTCAAACTTGGAGCACAGTGGTAGTGAGGTAGATCTGTAGGATGCATGTGTGGCAAAGCCAACTCACAACTCCTGTTACTACATGACCTAGATATTGTTTCTCTCTGGATGGGTTGCTCACCTGGATATCCAGGGTCTTCTCTCTGCAGTCTGACTCTCTTCTGTTTCTTCATGTTCCTTGAAGCTGCTTCCACCCTAGAGTGGCTGTTTCCTTATAGCCATGTTTATCTGAAGGTTGACCAAAATTGCTGAGGTTGAAATGACAGCTCTTCTCTGCTGCCTGTACCAATGAGTAGTATTTACCTGTCAGTAATAGTACCACCCAGATGATTTCAAGGCATTTCCTCATCATAAAAAGTTGGATACCCCTGCCCTTTCAGGAATCTCTTTGGAAGCTGCTCCTTACCTTGTGTCTAATTGGAATGCTGTCTTTCCCCCAGTACTTGCCACAGTTCTTTCTACATGCGGTTGGTGCTTAAGTCAAGGTTCTTGATAGAGCCAACTTCCTCACTGAGGCTTGTGCTCAGGTAATCTGAGAGCTGGGAGCTTCTTACTGCCTTCCAGCACCAGGTCTAGGGACTGCAGAGAAAATGGAAAAGATGGCCATTTTTTGGGTGTCTTCTCTCTACTTTTTACTAAGAGAAGTTCTGAACATTTAAGAATATCCTTTATAACACCACCACCTGCACACTGTGTCCTCCCTACATCCACACATCTCTAAACGACACCTCAGCATCCTGGATCCACTCTGAACCGTCTAGCTGCTGCTCCCAGTGTCTCTTCCTGGCTGCTCTTCTTTCTGCTCTTCCCTATGGACTTTCACCAGGGGTGGGCTTTGGTTCTTCATTCTCCTTGCTACGCCAAGTCTACCCACAAAGATTATGAAGCTTTCTCTTACTATGGTAACTGTTCCCTCCTATACTCTATACTAATTTGCCTCCTGCATGGCTGCATTAGTCAGAATGAAGCAGTTTTAGTTGCTTCAGCAGGACGTTCAGGAAATCAACTTTTGAAGGGTTGCATGGGGGTGGTGGGAGGGATGGAGGAATTAACCTCAGGTTTAACGTGCTCTGGGGGTCCACCTTCTTAAAACTACAGCTCATGAGTCCCCATCAATGCTTTTGCCTTTAACAGTTAGTCACTTGACACAATTTACTCAAAGCAAAGGCATTTACTGAAAATGGTATTGTAAGAATCATAGTTATAAAATATTCCCCCCATCAACCAGAAACACACTCTCCCACAAAACCTCACCTTATTGGAAAGAGTGAGAACACAATTAGAGAACATACAAAGTCAAGGAGACTCATACTTCTATTGCCTCAGGGCCTGACTTTCTTTCTCTTCTCTTGATGACTTCACAAGGGACATAATATTTCTGCTGGGTACATCTTATTTCCTCTCACAGCCTTCTCCCTGGTTGTGAGAAGCCCCCACTGGGCAAGCAGCTGCACTGCCAGACACCATGTTTGAGGGGGAAGGGGGAAGGGGGAAGGGGGAAGGGGGAAGAGAGAAAAATGTCTCCCTCTCCTCAAAAGAACAAGGAGTTACTTCCTCTCAAGAGCTGAGTGGTTCTTCCATAGTTCCTCCACAGATTAAACTCCTCAGAGACATCTCCTGCATTGACTTTTGCCTGGAGAGTGTCTCATTTTTTCAAGGGCTACCAAGGGTATGGGGATCCTTCTGTCAGCCAATGGCTCAATAATGCCATCAAGCTTGATTAAAGAATTCCTTCACATCTGATAAAATGGAAGCAAAAATTAGTCATTTCTTTTCCCTTTCTTGAAGACTTTATCATCTTATTGTCTATTAACTGGCCCTTGAGCTCCTGTGATTTCATGAATTAGGCTTGTGGGAAATTAGAGGATCAGGGGTCTCCAGATCAACTTTCTCCCACTACTCAAGTATTTTCTCCATTCTCACCTTACCTTGCATATATGCTGTATTCTTCTTGCAGAATGTTATCTCCTTAAGATGAGAGATTGATTCATTTCTTTTCTTGTTTAGCATATACCCAATACATTAATAAGCATTCATTGAACTGAATTATCAGTTATCTTCCCCTCGAGTTTCAGGATCCAACACCAGGGAATCAATTTCCTTTCATGTCCTTTCATAAGCACTATCTATGCTATTGACCATACAAATTGCACCCTATCTCCACCCCCTTACAAATTATTTTATTATATCCCTAAGCACTCTGAAATGTCAATAATAATCACCAAAGTAAAAGCATTTTCAAATCTGTTTAAAAAGTTGAGATTATATATAGAGATCTAGGTTATCTGGAGCGCAAAAAAAAAAGTGTGATCTAGTACAGCAGTTCTCAAACTTTTTGGTCTCAGGATCCCTTTATAATCTTAAAAATTATTGGAGACCTCAAAGAGCTTTTGTTTACGTGGGTTATGTGTATCAATATTATGACCCCAGAGTTAGCCCACCATCCATTAGACCTACCTCTTAGCTATCCACCACAACACCTAGTTGCCTCTCATGTTGTGAGTAAGCTATTCTGAAAAGACAAATTGCAAGCAATCAACAACCACATAGGAAAATGTTCCAAATTATACTATTCATAATCAAAATAAGAGTCATACAACTCAAAGCCACTCTGAGGTTCCATTTCTTATCCATTAGTTTGGCAAAGATGACAGAAAGGAAAATAACAATTATTTGAGGAGCTATAGAAAGACAAGACATGTACACACATTGTTAGAAGAGTTGTGGAGTGGTCCAAACATTCTGAAAGGCAGAAGATGGAAATGAAAAGCAAGTATGTGGAAGGAGTAGGGTAAGGTACCGATGTAGGAACATGGTGGTGAAGTCTGGAGAGTGAAGCATGGCTGGACTTGCCCTTTTTTCAAAATGGAAGTTCCAAGGAGGAAGTCACCAATGGGAAAAAGGGGCCTCAAGGGTAGAAGGAAGTTGAAGCCTGGTGATCTAGACCAGAAAGTGAAGCATGGATAGTTTGAGACTCTCAAATTTAGTTCCTGGGACAATAGTTTCTCTTGCACTTCTTCATAGCTACCAACCAGCAGAAGGCATCAGCTGCCCATCTTTCCCATACTTCATAGCTTCCTACCTCCCCTCCCTGGTCAGCTTGAAGTCCTTCTAGGATTCTGGAAAGCTCCTCCACAAGACCTCCTAGCCTTTTGTCAGAGAGAAAGCTTTCTTTGTAATGGGCCCTGACCTAGCATTGCTGAGAGGATGCTACAGTTTGCTTGTGTGAGCAAGAGAAACATTTCTCACTTCATCACATGTCTAGGGCAAACTGGACAAAGGATGACCCTTCATGGGTTCTGTCTTTTTTTTTTCTTAATTTTTATTTAGTATTTTATTTTAGTATTTTATTTTATTTAGTATTTTATTTTCCCCCAGTTACATATATAATAATTTTAACATTCATATTTAAAACTTTGAGTTTCAAATTCTCTCCCTTCCTCCCTCCCCACCCCACCTCATTGAGAAGGCAAGCAATATAGGGTATACATGTGTAGTCATGCAAAACACTTCCATAATGGTCATGTTGTGAAAGATCAACTGTATTTCCCTCCATCCTATTCCCCCCAACCCGTTTATTCTATTCTATTCTCTCTCTCTCTCCTTTCACTCTGTCCCTCCTCAAAAGTGTTTTGCTTCTGAATACCCCCTCCCCCAATCTGCCCTCCCTTCTATCACCTCCCCTTCTCTTATCCCCTTCCCCCCTACTTTCTTGTATAGATTTCCATAACCAATTGAGTGGGTATGTTATTCCCTCTTTGAGCCAGTTCTGATGAGAGTAAGGTTCAACTCACTCCTCCTCACCTCCCCCCTCTTCTCTGTAAAAAGCCTTTTCCTGCCTCTTTTATGTGAGATAATTTACCCCATTCTACTTCTCCCTTTCTGTTTCTCCCAGTACATTCCTCTCTCATTCCTTAACTTTATTTTTTAGATATCATCCCTTCATATTCAACTCACATCCGTGCCCTCTGTCTATATATACTCCTCCTAACTACCCTAATAATGAGAAAGGTTTGATGAGTTACAAATATCATCTTTCCGTGTAGGAATGTAAACAGTTTAACTTTAACAAGTCCCTTATGATTTCTCTTTCCTGTTTACCTTTCCATGCTTCTCTTGAGTCTTTTATTTGAAAGTCAAATTTTCTACTTAGCTCTGGTCTTTTCTCAAGAATACATGAAATTCCTCAGTCTCACTGTGAATGTCCACTTTTTTCCCCTCACAGATTATACTCAGTTTTGCTGGGTAGGTGATTCTTGGTTGTAATCCTAGCTCCTTTGACCTCCAGAATATCATATTCCAAGCGCTCCGATCTTTTAATGTAGAAACTGCTAAATCTTGTGTTATCCTCATTGTGGCTCGATGATACTTGAATTGTTTCTTTCTGGCTGCTTGAAATATTTTCTCCTTGATCTGGGAACTCTGGAATTTGGCTATAATATTTCTGGGAGTTTTCATTTTGGGATCTCTTTCTGGAGGTGATTGGTAGATTCTTTTGATTTCTATTTTACCCTATGGAAATAGAATATTAGTGCAGTTTTCCTTGATGATTTCTTGAAAGATGATGTCTAGGCTCTTTTTTTGATCATAGCTTTCACATAGTCCAATAATTTTTAAATTATCTGTCCTGGATCTCTTTTCCAGGTCAGTTGTTTTTCCAATGAGATATTAACACTGTCTTCCATTTTTTCATGCTTTTGATTTTGTTTTATTATTTCTTGATGTATTATAAAGTCATTAGCTTCCATTTATTCTAATTTTTAAGGAATTATTTTCTTCAGTGAGCTTTTGGACCTCCTTTTCCATTTGACCAATTCTGCTTTTTAAGGAATTCTTCTTCTCATTGACTTTTTGGGTCTCTTTTGCTGTTTGGTCTAGTCTATTTTTTAAAGCATTATTTTCTTCAGTATTTTTTTGCATCTCCTTTAGCAAGCTGTTGATTTGTTTTTCATGATTTTTTTTGCATCACTCTCATTTCTCTTCCCAATTTTTCCTCTATTTCTCTTACTTGCTTTTCAAAATCCTTTTTGAGTTCTTCCATGACCTGAGACCAATTCGTATTTTTCTTGGAGGTTTTGAATATAGAAGCTTTCACTTTGTTGTCTTCTTCTGAGTGTGTGTTTTCATCTTCCTGGTCACCAAAGTAAGTTTCCATGGTCAGAGTATTTTGGTGATGTATGCTCATTTTCTCAGCCTATTACTTGACTTTTAAGTCTTAAGGTAGAGTTCTGCTTCAGTTATGGAGGATGAACTGTCCTAAGTTTCAGGGAATTTGTGCAGCTATTTTCAGAGATACTTCTAGGGACCTGTAAGTTTTCAGTTCTTCCAAGGTGGTATGATCTAAGGAGAGGTGTTTACTACTCTCTTGACCTGTGCTCTGGTCTATGAGCAACCACAAGCACACTTTTCTGCCCTGGAACCATTAGGAGGGTCCCCCTCCACTGTGGCCACAAGCTCTGCTATGCTAGTGCTCCTCCTTGCCCTAGGACTGCCACCCAGGGCTGTGACCCAGATCCAAGTATGGGCAGAGCAAGAGTCCTGCCTCAGTGCTATCAAAGAGAACCCTAGGGGCAGCTAGGTGGTGCAATGGATAGAGCACAGGCCCTGGAGTCAGGAAGATCTGAGTTCAAATGTGGCCTCAGACACATAACACTTTCTGGCTGTGTGACTCTGGGCAAGTCACTTAACCCCAATTGCCTCACAAAAAGGGAGAGAGAGAGAGAGAGAGAGAGAGAGTGATGAGAGAGAGACACCCCTGTAATCCCCTTCTGACTACGTTTGACCCCCATACTGTCTGTGGGCTGAGAGCTCCTGAAGCAGCCATTGCTACTGCCAATTCACTCACTCCCAAGGCCTGCTCCTAGTTTACTGAGGCCAGGTCTGTGCTGGTATGGCCTGCGCTTAATTGTTCTCCTCTCTCACCCAGGTGTGACAAACTTTTCCAGCTGACCTTCTAAGTTGTCTTGGTATCTGTGGGCTGAGAAGTCTGGAAACCACCACTACTGCAACCGATTCAGACACCTGAGGCCTACTCCAGGTTTGCTGAGGCCTGTGCTAGACTGCACTCCTCTCTAAGCCTGGTACAACAGACCTTTCCTATCAACCATCCAGGTTGTCTTGGACTGGAAACTTGTTTCGCTCTGTCTTTTTGTGGGTTCTGCCACTCTAGAATTTGTTGAGAGTCATTTTTTAAAAGTATTTGGAGGGGTTTGGGGGAGAGCTCAGGCAAGTCCCTGCCTTTAATCTTACATCTTGGCTCTGCCTGTGGATTCTCTCTTGAACCATGATTCTGGCTGACCTCTGAATTCAAAGAAATTTGCCCAGGTGGGAATATCCAATAACTCCTAGCTTATCAACAAGCTAAACCACTAGGTTCAGTGCCAGAGGCCTTTTTCTTTCAGCATCCCTGCCAGAGTGTCTCCCACCCAAATGATGGATGTGTAAGATTTTAACCTGGAAAGGAATGGACCAATCCCAGGCCTGGAAGGGAGGAGTCTCGGTGTTCTAACAGTATAAAATGTTTTCTCGCTTCTGTAATCAGCATAATCTCTTCTTAGAGGTTTTGCCCGGTTCTTCCAAGAACCGTAAAATAAATGATTCTTCACTCACTCTGAGCTTAATTTCATTTTTAACTAGAAGGCTTTATTTCTCCAAGATCTTATTTCTAACACTGCCCTCACTGAATATCTTTTGCCTATGGTAGCTAAGTAAACCTGTTTTCATTAACTGCTAGAAGGACTATCAGTATCTCATTTTATTTCATTTCCAAATCTGAAGCACCAGACTGGCTCTAGCATTCGGCTTTCATGGGCAGGACTGGATTAGAATGGCCTCAGTGAAGCTGGCGAGGCAATGCAGAGGACAAGTGGCCTCTGGGCTTCTAGCAATGCTGGCCACTTAACCATGAGGTGGCAGCAGGAGATTAGAGCATCTAGTTGCTAAATGTGTTCTGTCTTTAAGTACCATTCTCTAGCCTGCTAAGGATACAGACTGCCCAGCTCCGATATATCTACTACATCAAAACATGACTTCTTGGGGTAGCTAGGTGGTGCAGTGGATAAAGTACTGGCCCCGAAGTCAGGAGGATCTGAGTTCAAATCCAACCTCAGACCAAACACTTGACACTTACTATCTGTGTGACCTTGGGCAAGTCACTTAACCCCAATTGCCTAAAACAAAACAAAATGACTTCTTTCATTCCAGAACTGCACAAAAAGTTAGACAGTGTCCCATGGGCTGGGGGCCACTCCAGCAAAGTAAGCAATAGTGACATCAGATATGAAGCACATTTAGCTTGCAAGAGTCTGTGTCCTGAGACAAGAAGAGTAAAGGTCTCCTGTGAGAAATCCCCAGGGTGGGAACCCAGGAAACCACAGGAAGCAGCAGTGGACAGTTCAGATCAACCAGAAACCATCATGAGATGGTACTCAACAAGTGTAGAGGCATAGGGCTCTTTGACTGGTCCCTGAGGATCCAGAGCTCTGAACTTCAAAGTTCCAAGGAAGTCTAATCCTGGGTGAGGGTTCTGTTCTGAGGGTTTAGGGAGAGGAGAGAAAAGGGAGACCATATACTAGTGAAGGAGGAATTCCTGCATGGGAAGGAAGAAGAAGATATAACTTGTTATTTCTGTGGTTGGAGCAAACAAAAAAATATATAAATATGAAAGAACAGGTGAGTGAGGTATTAGCATCATTGACAACCAGACTCTCTTATTTTTAACTGAAGTGGAGGATGTAGGGTTACCTTTTCCTTTAAAAAACGGAGGATTAGAAGAGAAAACCTGAAAAAAGGATCTATCTTATCATTATCTCTGATCTTACCTTTATCTGAAATGAACAAAGGAGAATTAAATGCATGCAAAATTTGGTGTAGAAACACAACAAATTCAGAAGAGATTTATGGGAGCCAAGATGGCAGAATATGCAGTAGATTACTTTCCCTCTCCCTTTCTCATCCCCAAACACCCACAAAATACAGCCCCGGAACAGATCCTAGAACAGCAGAGCCAGTATAAAAATGGGGTGGAGCAGTCTTTTGGTCCAGGAGACTTAGAGGTTGGCAAAAGAGGTCCATATTACTCGGGCAAAAAGGGGAGCACAGTCCAGGACAGGTGGCATTCCAGCAAGCCGCTGGCAGGCTCCACCTCAGGAAACCAGTAGGTGATCCTGAGCCCCAGAGCAGTAGAGTAGGCAAATGCCAACACCAGGAAAGCGCATATGCCTTCACACAGCCAAGGAAACTGGCAGACTCCAGCTCAGAGAACCACCACGTGTATAGGTGCAGCGCTGGGCAGGCAGGCATCTTCCAGCAGCAGACCTCCCATGCTTCAGTTTAGGCTCAGGAAATGCAAAAAACCCCACCTGGTCTCAGCACATGCCAGACACCACTACTAGGACCCTAGCTCAGCACCAGGTAAGCTGCCAGACCCCTACAGCCTCCAGCAACCAGCACTGAGGCCCCAGGGCACAAAGCTAGTGACCAAGTCCCTGGCCCCTAGCACAAGAAGCATGGGACAATGCCACCTGTGCTCCAGCAGGAGAGCTCAACTTCAAAAGCCAAGGAATAGGCAAACAAGATGAACAAGAAGCAAAAACAAACATTGACCATTGAGAGCTTTTAGGGTGATAGGGAAGATCAAAGTATAAACTCAGAAGAGGACAACACTGTCAATATACCTACATATCTTTTCCCTATGATAGCTAAATAAACCTGTTTTCATTAACTGCTAGAAGGACTATCAGTAAACCCCAAAGGAGAATATGAATTGTTCTCAAGCCCAAAAAACCTTCTTGGAAGAGCTCAAGAAGGATTTGAAAAGTCAATTTAGAGAGGTAGAAGAAAAATTTGGGAAAAGAAATGAGAGGTATGCATGAGAGAGTCAATAGCTTGGAAAAGGAAGGATAAAAATTGACTGAAGAAAACAACACCTTAAAAAGTAAAATTGGGGGCAGCTAGGTGGTGCAGTAGATAGAGCACCAGCCCTGAAGTCAGGAGGACCTAAGTTCAAATCTGGCCTCAGACCAAACACTTGACACTTACTAGCTGTGTGACCCTGGGCAAGTCACTTGACCCCAATTGCCTTAAAAAAAAATAAAAAGTAAAATTGGCCAAATGGAAAAGGAAGTACAAAAGCCAACTGAAGAAAATAATTTCTTTTTGGGTTTTTTTTTTTTTTTTGCTAGGCAATGGGGGTAAGTGACTTGCTCAGGGTCACACAGCTAGTGTTATGTGTCTGAGGCCGAATTTGAACTCCAGTCCTCCTAACTCCAGGGCCTGTGCTCTATCCACTGTGTCATCTAGCTGCCCCAATAATGTCTTAGAATTGGGCAATTGGAAGCTAATGACTTTATAAGACATCAAGAATCAGTCAAACAAAATCAAAAGAAGAAAAAAAGAAGAAAATGTAAAACACCTCATTGGAAAAACAACTGAACTGAAAAATAAATCAAAGAGATATAATTTAATAATTATGAGAATTTCTGAAAGCCATAATCAAAAAAAGAGCCTGCAGTATCTTTCAAGAAATTATGAAGGAAAACTGCCCTGAGGTACTAGAACCAGAGGACAAAACAGTCATTGAAAGAATCCGCTCATCACCTCCTGAAAGAGATCCCAAAATGGAAACTCGAAGGAATATTATGGCCAAATTCCAGGATTATCAGGTCAAAGAGCAAATATTGCAAGCAGCCTGGGGAAAAAAAACAATTTAAATATTGTGGAACCACAGTCAGGATTACATAGGATATAGCAGCTTCTATATTAAAGGATCAGAAAGCCTGGAATATAATATTCTGGGAGGCAAAAGAACTTGGATTACAACCAAGAATCAACTATCCAGCAAAACTGAGTATAATCTTTCAGGAGAACAGATGGATATTCAATGAAAGAGAGGACTTTTGATCATTCTCGATTTTAAAAAAAAAACCCATAACGGAACAGAAAATTCAGTCTTTAAATACAAGATTCAAGAAGCATTAAAAGGTAAATAGGAAAGAAAAGAAAAAGATGTTATTCAATAAGGTTAAACTGTTTACATCCCTACACAGGAAGAGGATACTTGTAACTCTTGAGAGTTTATTTTACAGCATTCAAAAGGGATATACACAGGCAGAAGATGTGAGCATAAGTCAACTTTGATGTGATGATTAAAAAAAGTTAATTAAGTAAGGAGTGAAAAAAAGGATTGTACTGGGAGAAGAGGAAAGGAAGAGGTAGAAAAGGGTAAATTGTATCACAGAAAGAGAAGCAAAGATGTGTTACAGTAGAGGGAAAGAAAGGAAGGAGGCAAGCATTGTTTGAACTTTACTCTCATTGGATTTGTCTCAAAGAGGGAATACTATACACGTGGGTACAGAAATCTATCACACAGTATAGGAAGTAGGAAGGGAAAGGGGAAAGAAAAGAAGGGCCTGATAGAAGGAGGCACTAAGGAGGGAAAGGGAGAAAGAAGAGAGAAAAGCATAAATGGGGGGGTAGACTTCAGAAAAACCTGAAAAGACTTACATGAACTGATGCTGAGGGAAGTGAGCAGGACCCAGAGAACATTGTATACAGTTAACAGCAGCAATTGTGTGATGATCAGCTTTGGTAGACTTAGCTCTTCTGAGCAATGCTATGATCTAAGACAATTCCAAAAGACTTGTGATAGAAAGTGTTATCCACATACAGAGTGAGAACTATGGGGTCTGAATGCAGATTGAAGCATACTATTTTATCTTTTTTTATTTTTTTAATGATTTTTTCCCTTTTGTTCTGATTTTTCTTTGACATGACTACCGTGGAAATATGTTTAATCCTATATCAGACTGCATGCTGTCTTGGGGAAGGGGGAAGGGAGAGGAAGGAGAAATTTAGAAATCAAAATCTTATAAAAGTGAATATTGAAAACTAAAAATAAATAAATTAAAACAAAAAAAGAGCTAAGAGTCTCCCAAGCGTGGAGGACAGCCATTGCAAAGGCATGGAGAAAGGAGAGGAACAGTGCTGTTCAATTGAAATTGAATTGTAAGCAAGACAGTATGGCTTGATCATAGAGTATAGGGAGAGGAATAAAATGTAATAAAACTGGAAAGAGCTTGGTGAGGTAGCTATGATGGGCTTTAAATAACAATAATAATTTATTTTTGATCCTGAAGGTAATAGGGACCCACTAAAGATTTTTGAGCAGAGAGCTGACATAGACAGACTTATGATTTAGAAAAATTACTATGGCAGAAAACGGGAAGATGGCTTAGATTGAAGAGAGATATGTGAAATAGGGTAGAAGAAAGAGACATATGTAAGAGATGTTGTAAAGGCAGAAATGACAAAATTTGGTAACAGATTGGATGAAGCAAGTGGTGAGTGGGAATGAGGAGTCAAGGATGACACCAAGGTTTCTGGCCTGTGTGACTGGGATCATAATGGTGGCCTAAACTATAATAGTGAAATTTGAAAGAGAAGAGGGCTGGGGAGGGGGAGGAGTGAGAGGGATGACGAGTTCTGTTGTGGACATCAACATTCTAAATAGACCATTTCTCTTTGGTATTTGTATCTGCAGTGCCTGACATATACTAGATATTTAATAAATTATTATTGATTGATTTAAAAAAAAGAAATACATCAAAGTCAACAGGAAAACCTGTGGGGATAGAAAGAAGTGGTATTAAGAGAAAGGATAATACCAGAGAGGGAATATCCGCAAGCAAAACAAACTTCCTAATCCTGAAAAGGGTATTAAAAGAAGGGACTGAAAAGGAAAACTAGAATTTAAGGGAGTGTCTTAGATTTTCTTTTAGAAAACTGAGGAATAACTAAACAAATTTTGAAAAAAATTTTTTCAAAGAATGCTAGATAATAAGATCTGCCACAGAGTAAAGTGAGTGGGATCAGGAAAACAAGTTATACTAGGATAGCATCACTATAAAAAACAAAATCAAAAGAAAAAAATTTTGAAAAATTTAAGAACTCTTGATCAATGCAATTAACAACCACATCTCCAGAGGATCTACAATGAAAGATGTTACTCAGCTCTCATACCTTATGACTAAAGAGGGAATAAATAAACACACTCAGTTGGGTGTAGAAATCTATCTTAACACATGGAAAAGTAGGAAGGGAAGGGGATCAGAGAAGGGGGGAGCTGATAGAAGGGAGAGTAGTTTGGGGGAGGTAAAAGTCAGAAGCAAAACACTTTTGAAAAAGGACAGGATTAAATGAGAGAATGAGAGACAGAGAGAGACAGAGAGAGAGAGAGAGAGAGAGAGAGAGAGAGAGAGAGAGAGAGAGAGAGAATAGGATAAATAGAGGGGAAAAAAGGATGCAGGGAAATACATAGTTGGTAATCATTACTATGAAAAAAAATTTTACAGTGAGTTTCTCTGATAAAGACTGCATTTCTCAAACATAGAAAACTGAGTCAAATTTATAGAAATAAGAGGATTTCTTAACTGATAAACAGTCAAAGGATATGAACAGATAGTTTTCAGATAAAGTAATCAAAGCTCTCTGTAGTCATATGAAAAATGCTCTAAATCATTATTGATGAAAGAAATGCAAATTAAAACAACTCTGAGCTACTACCTCACACCTGTCAAATTGGCTAATATGACAGAAAGGAAAATGACAGATGTTGGAGGGATGTGGGAAAATTAAAACACTAATGCACTATTGGTATAGTTGTATACTGATTTATCCATTCTGGAGAGCAACTTGGAACTATGCCTAAAGGGCTATAAAACCATGCAAACCCTTTGACAAAGCAATACCACTACAAGGTCTGTATCCCAAAGAGATAAAAAGACAAAAAGAAAAAGGACCTTTATGTACAAAAATATTTATAGTAGCTCATTTAGTAGTGGCAAAGAATTGGAAATTGAGGGGATATCCATTAATTGGGGAGCAGCTAAACAAGTTGTTGCATATGATTGTGATGGAATACTATTATGCTTTAAGAAATGATAAGCTGGTTGCTCTCAAAAAAATCCTGGAAAGACATACATGAACTGATGCAAAGGGAAATGAGCAGAACCAGGGAAACATTGTATACAGGAAAAGCAAGATTGTATGATGATCTACTATGAATAACTTAACTATTCTCAGCAATACAATGATCCAAGACAATTCTGTAGAACTTATAATGAAAGGTGCTGTCTCTCTCCAGAGAAAAAACTGGTAGAGCCTAAATGCAGATCAAGATACTTTTTCTTTATTTTTCTTGGGGTTTTTTATCTGGGTTTTCCTGCACAGAATGACTTATGTGGAAATGTGCTTTTCATCACTGCACATGTTTGACCTTTGTCAAATTGCTTGCCTTCCCAAGGGGGACAGGGAAGGGATGGAGAGAATTTGAAACTCAAAATTTGAAGAAAAAAAGAATGTTAAAATTGTTTTTACATGTAATTGGGAAGGAATAAAATATTAAATAAGATTTTTTTAAAAGTAGCTATAAATATTTTTGTACATGTAGGTCCTTTTCCATTTTTTCATTTATGATCTCTTTGGAATACAGATCTAGTAGTGGTATTGCTGGATCAAAGCACATGTACAATTTGGTTAACCTTTACGTTAGGGCAGGGTTGGGAACCTGCGGCCTGGAGGCCACATGAGGGTTTCTAGGTCCTTGGGTTTGGCCTGTTTATGGCCTGAGCTTCTGATTTGACTATCCACTTTCCCGAGCTGGTCTCTAGGTTCTAAAGCATATTCTATTCTGTAGAGCAATTTGGAACTATGCCTAAAAGCTGTTGTTTGTCCTTCGTTCTCAAAGAAGACCATGACATCAGGGAGGTGATGCCATGACATGAGTCCAAGTTTTACATAACATATCCTTTTATTAAGGGGATTTGTTCTGTGAAGTTTGGATTTAGTCAACAGGTCACACTTGAGGACCTCTAAGAGGGCTATGGCCACAGGTTCCCCAATCCTGGGTGAGAGGTTAGGGTATAGTAGGGGACCCATGTGGAAAGGGCCATATGGGCAACAGAACACAGCTTTCTTTCTTTCTTTCTTTCTTTCTTTTCTTTCTTTCTTTCTTTCTTTCTTTCTTTCTTTCTTTCTTTCTTTCTTTCTTTCTTTCTTTCTTTCTTTCTTTCTTTCTTTCTTTCTTTCTTTCTTTCTTTCCTTTCTTTCTTTCTTTCTTTCTTTCTTTCTTTCTTTCTTTCTTTCTTTTTCTTCCTTCCTTCCTTTCTTTGTTTCTTCCTTCCTTCCTTTCCTTCTTTCTCTCTTTCCCTGTTTTTCACTTTCTTTCTTCCTCTCTTCCTCCCTTCCCCCCACAACTCATCTCCCTTCCCTCTGTCCACATAGGGTATCATTCCTGAAATCTCCAAGATATCTTGGGGTTTACCACCTAGATTTTTTTCTCCAGGACCATGCCTTAAAGCCAAATCACTCTGACTCCCAGGCCAAGCCCCACTTGGTCCTTGTTTGGGCCTGGATGGGCTCAGAGTGAATGTAAATAGCAATTGTTTCTGTTTTGCCCACAAACCCTGAGGGTTTTCCCCTCTCAGACTGATTTTTTTTTTTTGAACTAGGTTAAAGAGGCCATTCTCTGCCTCATTTCCTACCTAACCTTAATCACTGAATGGGTCTTGCCTCAGTCAAACTGAGACCTGTTAAAGACCTTAGCTTAAAGCCAAGGTCTCCCACTGCATCCAGGGACATCTCCAGTCGTTCTGATCTATATCTTGCTACTGAACCAGATGGCTCCTGAGGAGAAAGTGAGGCTGGTAACTTTACACAGCCCTGCCTCACTTAAATCCAATTCACTTGCATGTCATGGCATCACCTCCCTGATGTCATGGTCTTCTTTGAGAACGAAGGACAAACAACAACTTTTAGGCATAGTTCCAAATTGCTCTCCAGAATAGAATATGCTTTAGAACCTAGGGACCAGCTCAGGAGAGTGGATAGTCAAATCAGAAGCTCAGGCCATAAACAAACATCTGTCTCTTTTTTCTTTTTCAATTCATTATAAACTTCACAAACATTAGTGAACATGAACTTTTCATATAGGGAGAAAAACAACAAACATTGGATTGTATGTGAAACCATGACACTTGATTTGGCATCTTTGTTCTTTGTGAACACTATCTAACAGGAGTGGATTCCTCAACTCTGGAAATACTGCCAAAGTTTGAGGTCGTGAGGAACAGCTTCCTCTCTCTCTAAGAAACAGTCCCAAAGTCACCCATAGGGATGTCACACTGTCTCCCATCTCTCCTTTCTCCCACTTTTGCCCTATCAACCAAATACAACGCAGATGGTACAGTGTAGATGGTACAATGCAAACATACAGTAGACAGAGTGCTAGGTCTGAAGTCAGGAAGACCTGAGTTCAAATCTAGCCTCAAAACACTTGCTAGCTGTGTGACCTTGGGCAAGTCACTTAACCTATTTTTGTCTCAGTTTCCTCAAATGTAAAAACAAGGATAATAAAAGCACCTATGTCACAGAGATGTTTTAAGGCTCAAATGAGATCGCATTTACACAATGCACATAGTAGGTGTTATATCAATGCTATTATTATGATTACAATGCTCAAAGATCCCTGGGTGTTTGAGAAAGAAAGTAACTGATCACACTTTGTTTCCCCATGCAATCACCATCCAAGAAACCTTGAAAAAGGAAGAAAACAGACTGACCAGCATGCATCAGAGATGGAAATCTTCCTGGACAAAAGGGGAATGTGTGGAAGTCATTTTGGTAAGAAGCCCTCTTCTCCAATCTGTCTTCATTGAAGTAGGCAGGATACAATCTTGAAAATTACCAGCATTCCTACCCCACCTTTTTCTCCTGAGGCTTTGGTTGATACATGGAATATCTTGCAATAAATCTCATTTGAATATGAAAATTTTGGGTGGGTAGATTTTTGGTAAATTTTCCCTCCCTAGATCAGGGTAGATACTGATTTATTTCAGAATTGCTCAACTGCAAATGATGTGTTTAGTCACCAAATACTGAAAGTAAAAAGGATAGGTGAACTGGATCAATTCTTTTCAATGTAAGGAAAAATCCTAAAATCCAAGATAAATTGCATTAATTTACTTGCCTAATTAATAGTTTTGTTGTGAGGTAATAAATCTATTAAGTGACCTATACAAGTCCAAGTCTCTGTTTTCTCCTTACAACCAAGGATGCAAGAGGTTGTTGCTCCTTAAATGCTGATTGATGGATCTGCACGGTAAAGTTTAGTGAGATGATGATGTCAGTTAGACTGTAAGCTTCTTATTAAGGGAGGACTAGCACTTCTGTCCACCTGTAAGCCAATTCTCACCTATGGCTCCAAGAAGCTGTGGCTTGGGCAGTGGCCACATCCTGGCAAAACTATCTGGGCAGATGGGTCAAATGAGGTTAGGTCTCAAACCCATCAGTGAGATGGGGGGATGGCTACCCCAGGCATGTGAAGACTTTCCCCAGCAGAATGGATGAGAACAACTTGTTCCAACAGCCATAAAAATGGCTGAAGCAGGTGCTGTGGAGAGCTTAAAGTTTGGTCAGACACTGAAGACACCAAGATCATCCACTGCATCCTAGGCCATCAAGCGTTGTCCTGACTTTTGTCCTGCCACTAGTCTTCAAAGACTCTGGAAGAGAGAGTGAGGCTGATGACTTTGAGTAACTCTACCTCACTTAAATGCAATTTACAGATGAGTTAAGATGTCACCCATGTCATTGTCATCGGTCTTCTTTAAAAATGAAGGACAAAATGAATGTCATCTTGGGGTGGGGGGAGGGATGAGAAGGGGCGAAAATTTGGAACTCAAAATCTTGTGGAAGTGAATGTTGAAAACTAAAAAATAAATAACTTAATTAATTTTTTTAAAAAAAATGAAGGACAAACAACAAGGTTCTTGAGAACATGGACCATGTCTTATATTTTTATTTTTATGCCCACCCATCCAAATGGTTTAATATGGAAAGGCACATAGTAAATTTTTAATTAGTATCTGTTGGTTGATCAAAACTGCATGAAAAGATTCTTTCAGATTCATCAAAATTACATTTTCTGAACACCCTTTATATAGGCTCAATGAGAATAAGACATTCCCACAAAACTCTTTGAGTCTTTTGCTTTATGTGATTTAAACCAAAATCAATTTTTAAGTCAAACAAGATCTAATGGATTTTATCGAGTATCATTTTTAGAGGGATAAGAGAAAAAAAGGACTTCCTGTGATCCTCTTTCTCTCTTACCCATTAAATGCAGCTATTCCCTAAGATTCTATCTTTGGCTCTCTTTTCTTCTCATTAAATATTCTTCCTTGGCAATTTCACCCAATCCAACAGTTTCAAATTTGACCCATATGTAGATGATTCACAATGACCCATGGATGAAACATTCCACCTAGTTCCTGATAAAGAGGTGAATCACTCAGAGTACAGAATGAAGCAAATATTTTTTTGGACATGACGAATGTGGAAATTTCTTGCAACTGCCTATTCAAGGTTATAATGAAATTTTTTCTTGTGTTCTCAATTGGGGAGAGGGAGAAGATTAAAAAGATAAATTTGGGGTGATTAAAATAAATAAATAATTTTTAATTAAAAAAAACCTGATGACTCATGAATTTCTATCTCTAACCTCCAATCCTAAATTCTAATTTAGCATTTTCTTTTTATGCAATCCATTTTTTTTTAATTTTTTGCTTTTTGGTGAGGCAATTGGGGTTAGGTGACTTGCCCAGGGTCACATGGCTAGTAAGTGTCAAGTGTCTGAGGTTGAATTTGAACTCAGGTCCTCCTGACTCCAAGGCCAGAACTCTATCCACTGTGCCACCTAGCTTGCCCCCTAATCTAGCATTTTCAATAGCTGACTAGACATTCCCTTTTGGACATCCCTCTGGAAGTTCAAGCTCAACATTTCCAAAATTGCATTTCTCTTTTACTCCAAAACTTACTCCTTTTCCTTTGTTTCTTATTTCTGTTGATAGGGCATTGGCTCCTTAGGTGACTTGCCCAGAGTCACACAGCCATTATGCATCAGAAGCTAGATTTGCTTGGTCCTCCTGACTCATCTTTCCAGAAGTCTTTCCAGATCCCCCCAATTTCTGGTGCCCTCTAACCAAGCTACCTTGTGTTTAACTACTTTGATTTTATTTGAATTTATTCTCTTTATTTTTATTCTTAACATGCTAATATATGTACTTATCTCCCCTTATCTTTTATCCATTTATCTTTTTGAAAGAAGGAACTAATTCATCTTTTTCTATGTATCCCCACTCCCTATCATAATGTCTGGCACACAGTAGGTGATTAATAAATGTCTGTTGATTGATTGATTCAAATTATTGAATGATAGATTCAAAGTCTATCAAGTTACTGCTATATGCTAGACACTAGGCTGGGTACTAGAGGAGAGATCCAAAAATCTGAGCATAGTCCCTGCCCTAGAGGGATTTCCCCATAGCTTCACATATGTTGAAATACCAGCTTTGCTTAGTAAGCACATTTAAATATTAGGCAATAATACTCATCAAAAAGGTTATAGAATAAAGGCATTTCCTCCATAAATTCATAGAATATCAGCATTTTAGAGGAACACTCCTGGCCAAAGTCTCCACCTACTCCTTGGAGAAAGGAGTGAGAATTAATCATTATTAAAAATGAACAAGTATAATTGAAAAAAAGTATTTGGAAATTTGGGGCTATTACCTTTCAACATAAAGTAGACACTCCCCTTTTGTTTAATTAGTGCTTTTGAGACATTCTCCCTGGACTGAACCATTCACTCAGAGAATAGAGGGTTGCTTCTCCTTGCCCACTTTAAAAAGGGGCATTTAATTACCTTATTATATGACAATATATTATATGACAATACTTTACATTTGTATTCATGAATTGATACATGGTAACAGGTGAGCAATGAGTCTTTTCTACAGCCAAGAAAGCAGTGCTTTATTATGACATGCCCTTGCACTCATCGGATGTGAGGAGAGCCTGTCTGCCTTTAAAACTGGAGTCAGGATGACTGACCTTATCATTTCATCATTTCAGTTCCAGCATCTCTTTCTGCAAACCAACTACCACCAAAATGATGCCTGGCGGCTTAAGTGAAACGAAATCTGCAACTCCAGAAATCCAGAAGATAGTTGATGAGGTGAGGTGGTGCATTCTGGATCTAACTGAAAATGATGGATTCTGGTAACTTGGTAACCATTCTCTGTGTTTCTCTCTGTCTCTGTCTCTGTCTCTCTCAAAGTTTATTAACTGTGTTACTCTTTTCAAAGAACTGCTTTTTAGGTTTGTCTATCATCTTTATGAGGTTCTCATTTGCTAGTTTATCCATTGCAGCATTTTCTGTGGTAGCAAAGAAGTGGAAACAAAGTTAGATGGTCATTGATTTGGGGAATGGCTAAAAAAATGTAGTATGAGAATGAAATAGAACATTCATCTGCCATAAGAAATGATGAGTATGAAGAACTTAGAGAAGCATGGGAAGACTTATATGAGATGATGCAAAGTAAGCAGAAACTGAAAAAATAATACACACAATGGCAAAGCAACAGGAATCTGGTACAGTGGCAAGAGCCCTGAATCAGAAGTCTGAGCAATTCCCCAGTTGATAAATGGTCAAAGAATATGAACAGGCAGTTTTTTTTTAAGTTGAAAACATTAAAGCTATCTATAGTCACATGAAAAAATGCTTTAAACTACTATTGATTAGAGAAATGCAAATCAAAACAACTCTGAGGAACCATGTCACACCTATCAGATTGGCTAACATGACAAAACAGGAAAACGTTGAGAGAAGATGTGGACATGTTGGAGAAGATGTGAGACAAGTGGAACACTAATGCATTGTTGGTGGAGTTGTGAACTGATCCAACCATTTTGGAGAGCAATTTGGAACTATGCCGAAAGGGCTATCAAAATGTTCATACCCTTTAACCCAGCAATAGCACTTCTAGGGCTATATCCCAAAGAGATCATACAAATGGAGAAAAGGACCCAACTGTACAAAAATATTTATAGCAGTTCTTTTTGTGGTGGCCAAGAATTGGAAATTGAGGGGATGTCCATCAACTGGGGAATGGCTGAACAAGTTGTGGTATATGAATGTGATAGAATACTATTGTGCTATAAGAAATGATGAACAGGCAGACTTCAGAAAAACCTGGAAAGACTTGTATGGACTGATGCTGTGTACATAGTAACAGTCATATTATGGGATGATAGACTTTGATAGACTTAGCCGTTCTCAGCAATGCAAGGATCTAAGACATCTTCAAAAGTCTCATGATGGAAAATACTACCCACGTCCAGAGAAAGAACTATGGAGTCTGAATGAAGATCGAAACATACTATTTGCTCCTTTCTTTCTTCTGTTTTGTTTCATTTCTTCTTTTTTGCAGTTCTTCCTATTGGTTCTAATTCTTTGCAACATCACTAATGTGAAAATGTTTAATCGGAATGTATATATAGAGCCTATATCAGATTGCATACAATCTTGGGGAGGAAGGAAGATGGGGGAGGGGGGAGAAATTTAAAACTCAAAAGTTTATGGAAGTGAATGTTGAAAAGTGAAAATAAATTAATTAATTAAAAAAAAAGAAGTCAGGGCAAGTGAGTTCAAATTTTACCCTCTGACTTTTACTATCTGTATGACCTTTGGTAACTTGCTAAATCCCGTTGGGCCCCAGTTTCCTCAAATGTCAAATGAAAGGATTTGAGTAGGTGGTCCTTGATGTCTTTCCTTGCTTTAGATTTATGATTCTATGAAGCAAAAAAAGAAAGGACAAAAAAATAATAAAACTAAATATTGGGTAATTGAAATGACCAAGCCTGGCCCCAGAGAAGAGATATGAGAAGGTGCTTTCCTATCTTCTTTGCAGAGGTGAGGTTCTACGCGTGTGAAATGCTTCCTAGACCATCAGATATGATTCGTTAGTTTTTTTGAACTCATTTTTTCTCTTTTTTTTTTTAAATCTATTACACCGCATGGCTCAGTGGGGAGGAGAGGGAGCATAGATAGATCTGGAAGCAAAGGTGATCTAAAAACGAAAGGCATCAATTTTAAAATTAAAAACATGTGCTTCTCTGGGTATTGCAAGTAACATTTAGAATGGCTGTATTTGGTAAGTAGACTTTTTGGAAAATATGGGAAATTCCACCTATCAGTAGAGAATGAAATTACATTAAGTTTCCTGTACCTTATGAAATCAACAGAAACATAATTTGGTTTAGTCCATGGTTAAGAAGCTGACTAACAAAATGAGAACTTGTTCTTTTCTACCTCATTATCAATCTTTTTTGTCATCAATTAATTTAAACCAATTACAAGAGCTAGGTGTACTTATGATGCCACTAAGAAATCATTGATTTATCAAACTAAAAACATACAAAGAAAAAAAGAAAAAAAAAGGTTTTACAAAGAGGGAAACAAACATGCTATAGAATGGAACAAGTTATTGCTTCTATTTAGATCTTCTTTTTAATCATATAGGGTTTAACATTTTAAAGTTAGTTCAAATGTGACTTATATGCAAAAAATAATGATAATAATCTTGAGTGTTTAGTTGAGTTAGTTAACTTTCCAACACAATATGCCACTGTCATGGAAGATGTCCAATTTGAAAGGGGATTCCCTAAAGATGGCGAGGACCTCCAGGTGCTCCTGTTTGTGCATGACATTGTGCAGATTGCATCAAACCCTGGGATATTTGTAGTCAATCACAAGAAAAAAATAAGTGGATGAAGATTGTCCATTGTATAGACTATGATATGTAGTTAAACGGATTGACAGCCTATAGAGTTAGTCCATCAGTACATCTATCTCTGACAGGCACTGCAGATGGACGATGAAGCAGGCCCAGAATAGAAGAGGAAGAGGAGAAAGAAAGTAGGCTGAATTTTGGAAATGACATAGTCTTTTAATAAGCCCAATTGTTTTCCTGAATCAGTGACCATTTTCTTAACACTACTATTCTGATGATGTCCATGGCTATGCATTATAGAATATAAGTGTTCTAAATAATTAAAGCTAGGGGGTCACTTAGGAAGCATGGAAAGAAAGACACATGGAGGCTGTAAATAGGCTATGGTGCATTACCTATGAAGAATTGCACAGGAGTGACACAAATGTTATGTATGACCAAGAGATAGTTGACCATGAGAAGGAGGTGGGCCAGTGTGATCCAGAAAGATTCTGTGAGAGCCATAAACCTTATACAGTACAGATACACTGCCTCTGCTCTAGACATACCCTAATTCTCCTTCTTGGCACTCCATCCTATTTATTTTCTGGAATCTTCTACATAAGGAAGAATATATTAGAATCTTCCATGCTGAGAATTTCCATACCTCATTTTTGACAGTAGAAGAGAGGAAGAAATCCCTTGGCCACTCCTCAGCATCTCCTTAACCTCTAACACCCAACTAGGGTGGAAAAACAATCACAGTTGTTTATTAGAGATTCAGCATCCATTCTCTTCCCAAAAAGATTGGCTTCTTTTGCATGAAGCAACCCTGGTGTAGAAGCCAGAATTTAGGGGACAATGAGTGATTAGCATGGTATGAATGTGCCAAATGCAGAATCAGCCAGCCCCTTTCTCCTTACTGTCATGGCCTGAAGATCATCACCCAAGACCCAGTGATCCTGCTCTGGGCACTCAGTCCTGGTTGTACCCCCTGGCTCTGCAGGAACTGGGATATTGATATATCTTTTCTTCTTAACCCATCTATCCTTGACTCCCTCTCCTCCCCTCATGTCCCTGAATATCTCAAGTCTACCTCAAGCCTTACCCTGTGTGAGGTAGGCAGTAAAATATTTCTAAAGCAAAAGTCTATTTTTTCCCATATCATTGTTCAGTCTTTCTTTTCTATGAAAGCCTTCATTCCCAAAATGGTTGAAATGGAATATGATGATCAGACATACAGTAAAAGTGAAGGGTAATTGATGGATGGTCTGCATGTTCAAATGGTTCTAAACAATATCCAGAAATCTAGAGAAATGGATACTTTACCTGTGGCCATGGAGAGACAAGGACGGAAGAAGAGGAATGTATGGGTTTTGATCTGCACTTTAGGAGGGAGTGCCCATATAGGGAGATTCATAAAGCATCAAGGCAAAATCGAATTTACATAAACAGTTTTAATCTTAATATGTCAAAGACTGTTCATGTGTTTCTATGACTCTGAGGACCTTAGAGATATACTATCTTCTATTAATCTGGCTCTTCTGCTGGGAATTTTGTTTCATTAAGTACTTAGTTAATTGTAGATGAATGTAAATATTGGCACATAATGAATTTTTACACAGTATCTGCAATTCAGATACAGGAACTCAGAATACAGGAGGAGAAATAAGACACATAGATGCAGAAGTAATTGAGAAATGAGAGAGACAGAGACAGAGAGAGACACAGAGAGGGATGATGATAGCTTAATATATTGAATCAAATTCCTTTTAGGGGGAAGGGGAGCCTTTCTTTGTATCCCCAGAGCTTAACACAGGGCCAGGCATATAACAAGTGTTCAATAATCACTTATTGCCTGAACTGTATGACCTTAGGCACATCACTTACACTCTTTGGGACTCAGTCTCTTAACCTATAAAGAGTGTTAGCCTAGATGGCTTTATGAGGACCCTTGCAACCCTGAGATTCTATGATTCTAAGAAACTCATAAACACCAATGGAAAGGCAAAAGAAAAAGATGAGAAAGAATAAAGTAAGTCTGATTCCTTTGCTTCCTCTTCTCCTATGAGAACAGACAGTCACATAGCTCATCAGGGAGGCTGCCCTCACTTAATTGCCCTGACTAATAAGCAGGTAAATGTGGTGAGGCAAATATGCATTTGACTTTCAACATGATCTAGGGCAGTGGGGTTCCATTCTAATCCTGTGGGTTTAGTCTAGATCAGACCAGTTTGAGAGACTCATTCTTACCGTAGCAGCCTTGGGGTGTTTGAGCCATCCATAAGTCACTGAGTCCTGAAGACTCCTACAAGTATGTAAGATGGGTATTCACTCCTTTGGTGCAGATTGCAACCCCTCTAACCATATAATTTTTGTGAATTTATCTGCCAAAAAAGTCATCTGACTGCCTCCTTCCTCAGTTTAATGACTATAGTTACACTCATCCATAATTAGGTTCTACTCTAGATGTACAATTTTTCTCCTATGGGTAGGCTATAGGATTCTAAATTCAGAGCTTAAAAAGAACTCAAAGTCTCCTAATCCAATCCTTTCATTTTACAGATTAGGAAACTGAGTCCCAGAAAGATGAAATGACTTGCTCAAGGTCATGGTTTGTAATTGCTAAAATCATGATTCAAACCAAGTTCTCAAAAGGAGTGCAGGATTCCAAACCCATCACTCCTTCCACTGTACTGCCCTTCCTCTGCATTCACAGTAACCTTGGAAAATTGGTGCCAAACTTTATACCCAGACTAACCCCAGTGGTTAAGGAAGGTCTGGAACCCTCTCTGTCTTCCTGGGGTCCTCAGAAACAGAGACAATCTATGTCCAACTTCTCTACCCACCTGCTGGTGACGTGGACACAATAACATCCTTAAGCCATCATAAGCATGTGACTAAAGATATATCCACATGACACCAAAGCAGGAATAGTAAAAAACCCAATCAAGAACCAGTTGCTTTTCATTTACTGATACAATGAACAACCTCTAGAGTCAGAGGACCTGAGATCAAATCCTACTCTGACTTTTACATTGTAACATTGGGCAAATCACTTCTCTCTGGGATTTAATTTTCTTATCTGTAAAATCTGTAAAATAAATAGATGTTTTGAGAGGTCCTTTCCATCTCTAGATCCAGGAACCTATGATCTCATGCTCTACTTGTGCCAAGTACTCTGAAAGATAGAAAGATGCACAAAATGAAATACCTGGCCTCATGGAGCTTCCAGTCTGATAAGTCAGACAACATAACTGCAACATAAGTTGGTTTTCTCTATACAATTTCCTTTGACCTATTTTGACTGAATTTTTCCACAGAATTGGTTGCTGTTTGTTTGTTTGTTTTTTCTGAATTGATTGAATCAACTAATTAGCATTATATTGATGACATGGAAGTTCTCAATGGTTATGACAGCAGAGGACTGGTTCAGGCAGATTCTACCAAGCTGGAAAGGCTTCAGAATAGCTAGGTGACTCAGTGGATAGAGTGCCAGGCCAGGAATCAGGAAGATCAATCTTCCTGAGTTCAAATCTGGCCTCAGACACTTACTAGCTGAGTGATCCTGGGCAAGTCACTTAACCCTGTTTGCCTCATCTATAAAGTAAACTAGAGAAGGAAATGGCAAACCACTCCAGTATCTTTGCTAAGAAAACCCCAAATGGGGTCACAAAGGATTGGACATGGCTTAAAGTGACCGAACAACAACAAAGACTTTGAATAGAAGCCTAGCACCAGAATATATCTGCTCTCCCAGGGCCAGCTTAGCAAAGCATGGAAAGGCTTGTCATCAGAAATGTTGACCCCAGGTGATAATTTCTTTAGCCATAGCAACCATCAAAATAGAAATGCAGTGTGAAAGACACTTCAGAAACTATGTACAAGTCAGCCCATACCTGTCTATTACATTCAAGAAATAGGATAGTTCTATCAGCAGTTTTGTTTCATTTTCTTTTGTTCAGTCATGTCCAACTCTTTGTGATCTCATGGACCACAGCAAACCAGGTCCCTTCTATGCTCTACTATCTTTCAAAGTCTGTCCAAGTCCTTGTTCATTGTTTCCATGACACTATCCATCTCATTCTCTGCCTCCCTTTCTCCTTTTGCCTTCAATCTTTCTCAACATGAGGGTCTCTTCCAATAAGTTCCATTTTCTCACCAGAGGGTCAAAGAATTTAAGTTTCAGGTTCAGTATCTGACCTTCCAGTGAGTGTAGATATACTGTGGAAAATCAATACTAATAAGGGTTCCTGTTTTAATAATAATAATATTCATTGAATACAAATTTCCAAAAAAAAAAAAAAACTGCCACCAGATGAGACACTGGGAAGCTATGTGACTTAACTAAAGATTACAAAACCAGTTGGAAATGCAGAGTTGCTAAGTGGGGTAATACCCTGGTTTGATTAATAGCAGTTGTTCCTGGTACCCTGTCATTCTCTCATTATCATCTATAGGTCTTTATATAAAGTCAAAACTATGGAGCACTGAGTGAAGCAGACAGTGGGTAGCTGTTAGATAAATATGACCAAAACAAAGAGCCAGTGCGGATCAATTTCAGCTAGACAGTCTCTTCATTTTCTGAGGGCTACATTATTCCACAAATTTCAAGTATTAAACTTGACCCCTGAGTAGCATTCCTGACAAACACGGGGTTGCACAGGAGAAAGTGCGCTGACTCTGGGGCTAGGAGATGTGGGTTCAAATCTTACCTCTGACATTTATTACCTATGACTTTAGTCAAATCCTTTAACCCCCTTGTGCTTCTGTTTCCCCATTTATAAAATGAAGGGGTTGGCATATATGGCCTCTCTCTGAGGTTTCTCCCAGCTCTAGACCTATGATACTACCAATAATGAGTTGTCTATGCACTTCCACACCATGGAAAGAGTTGGCATATGCCAGCAGGAACCCATCCTAGACCTCCTTATCCCTGGACACTGCTCCACCCTTGAGATTTCAAAGTCCTGCCTCTTTTGCTTCTCAGTTTCTTTACTGTCACCACTCCCCCATACCTGCTGAACCTGCTTTTACCCACATTGGGACCTCCAAGCACTCAACCTCTCCCACTTCATTAACTCTCTGTTGACTACCTTTGGCTCCCTACCCACTCCAGACTCTGTGGCCAGTCACTTTTAATGTTGCTTGATGAGTTTAATAACTCATCAAAGACAGAAAATGTTTCCCTCAGCATGTCTCGTATCTATTCCTCCCCTAGCCAAATTGTCTCCTCTCCTCTAAGCCCTCATCACTTCACCTTGGATTATTCCACTAGTTTGCTTGTCCGACCCAAAACTCTATGCTATTAAATCTATGTTCCATGTAAACCTTCCTTAAATATTTCTATAAAACATTCCATCATTCTTCTGCTTAAAAAAATCTCCCTATTTTCTATTGAACCAAGTCCAAATTCCTCTACCTGGCTTTCCAGGTCCTCCATAAGTGGGCAGCTCTCTGCCTACAACAACAAAAACAACAACAAAAGTTATTAACCACTTGCTGCCCACAGGCCACTATGCTAAGCAGTGGGGGAGAAGCCAGTTGAGATGAGATGTAGTCCCTCCCTTTCCAGAGAAGAAGCATATTGCATTGGAAAGAACCATTGGAATTAAGGGACATAGGTTCAAATCCCACTTCTTCCATTTGCTACATATGTGACTTTGGGCAAGTTTTTAAACTTTTCTGGGCCTCACTCAGTTCACTCACATGTAAAATGAGGCGGTCAAGCTAGATAGTCTCTAAGATGTTTTCCAGTTCTAATCTGTATTCTTATTATCAAAAGTACCTTCTAATCCATCTAGCCATGTGAACTTATGTCCATTCCTGCCTTCTTTCTTTTGCCTTTGTTCTCCTCCTACCTCCCCACCACAACCCTGCCCTGGACTTCCCTCTCTTCTACTTTCCCTCTACTCAATGAAATTGTGGCCCCATCCATCAAGACCTCACAGAGCAGTGCTTGAACTCCAGGTAGCTGCAGAGGGAGCTCTTGGAGATCATGGAGGCCAGTGTGATTGGTTAAAGAGAACCCCCTCTTCAAGGAGACAGAATAGCCCTGGTAGCAACTCAATCAGACCTCAGTTCAGTTGTCTGCCCAGAATGTTCCCAGACTTATGGCAGGACCTTAGGTTTCAGGCAAGTTAATGCCACATTCCATGAGAAACCCAGAAAAAAACAGAAATGCAGTGATATGTGCTGAATGGTAGGGAAATGTGACAGCTCACTGGATACCTTCTTCAGAATGCCCAACCTGGGATCCCATGGGTATCTCAAATTCAGTGTGTCTAAAAATGAACTCATTATCTGTTTCCCAAACTCTCTTCTCTTTCAAACTTCCTTGTTTCTATTGAAGGCACCACTGTCCTTCCCATCTCTCAGGTTTGGAACCTCAGCATTACCTTCATCTCTTCACCCTCCCTCCCCCTATGTATTGAATCACTCACTAAACCTTGCTATTTTTAACTCCATAACATCCCTCACGTCCAACCCCTTCTCCCCACTCATAGGGCTTCCACCTAAGTTCAGGACCTCATCACCTCTTTCCTACATTATTGCAACAGTCTCCTAATTGGTCTTCCTGTCTCAAGCCTCTCACCACTCCAGTCTATCCTTCATCCTCCTGCCAAAATAATTTTCCTTAAGTACAAGTTTGACAATGCCACTCCTCCATTAACTTTAGCAGTTCCTTTTTACCTCTAGGATAAAATTTAAAATGTGTTTAAGGTTTTAAAAACCTTTATAGTCTGGCCCCAACCTATCTTTCCAGCTTCATTCATTGTTACCCACCACTCTACCCTCTGCAATCCAGCCAGACTGGCCTTCGCTCTATTGCTCATATAACACTCCATCTCTGATCTTTGCCCTAGCTGTACCCAATGCCTGGAATGCTCTCCGTCCTCATCTCTACTTCACAGAATCCCTCTCTTCCTTCAACTCAAACATCACTTTCTATAGTTATCTCTTCCACATTGCAGAGTTGGGGTACAGTGCTCCCACAATTTGGAAAACCTACATAAAATTTTTGAACCTTCCTTCATCCCAGAGAATTCTGATTTTTTTTCCTTTTCTTTTATGGGGTGTTTACAGTACCTTATTGGAAAATTTGGGTTAAGTATTTGCTCACAGGCTCTAGAGTCAACTGCTGGCCTTCTTGTCTGTGACTTCTGCAAAACTCCCATAAAATTCCCATTTAATTTCTTATGCCGACCCATGATATATTGATTGCAATGGGGAAAGTCATGATGTGGAAGAGATAACTGTACAGGAAGCCT